>NC_055994.1:75196640-75504140 GCF_018446385.1 Zingiber officinale
CTTACAGCCGAAAGAGAGCCTTCTAGGGTTCGGAGAAGTGAAGATCTCGGCCTTCCTTCTGTGCCCGCGTGTTCTCTTCGACGAGAGGAGCTCGGATCCGTGAAGATCTCACGGAAAGACCCCTTGGCTGGCGCCGGAGATGAAGCCCTAAACTCGCCTCTGTTTTCCGCCCAAGAGGAGTCGCTGACGCGAGAGAGGAGAAGAGGAAAAGAGAGAAAAGAAAATAACTTAACCCCTCTCTTACTTATCCTTTTATAACCTAGGGTTATGGCTTAAGACCAATTCGTGATTGATTTGTTCATGAAACATTAGTGTGCGCGCTTGGTCCGCTGGAAAGGCGAATTCCCGAAGGTCTCGGGTTCGAGCCGCCCTCGGCTCCTTTTTAAACGGAAATTTTATTTCGTTTCTTAAGACCGCTTAACTATATTTAATTCCCTTATATTATAACAAAACAACCGTGGAACAGTTGGCTAACCGGATTCATTTAAGGCTTGGCTTAACCCGAGATCCACGGTTTGAATTTCGGCTTGGACATTATTTTTTTTCAACTTCTTTCGTTTAGTAAAAATACCAAACGACCTCCAAAAATTACATAAAAATACTCTAAAAATTTCTAGAATATTTCTAAAGTATTTCTCAATATTTTTAAGAACTTTTAGAACTCCTAATGAGGAAAATTGGGTCGTTACACCTTTCATCGCCCAGCTCAAGGCACCTTTCACCACTTGGAATGCACCCCGGGCACTGTTCACTAATGACATTTTGTGCTCCTTTTCTCCTATAAAATGTGTTAGTCCAACACAAAATATCTAACTTGTAAAATAAAATTAGCACAATAATAAAATAGCAATAATAATTAGTTCCTGTTCTTCCAAGACTAGGAATTAGTCGATGTCTCAATTTAAGGATCCAAAATAGATCTAAACTGAACTAACGTCTACTGCCCCCTCAAACAGGATGTATCCTCACTGAGTCAGTCTCCTTGAGTGATTTATCTCAACTTACTAAATTCAATTTACCTCCTTGATGTCTAATCTAACCTACTAGGTATTATTTTCAGAATCACACATTCGGACTTCGTCAATTGGGAATTGAACATCCCGACCTCCTACCAGAATCAGACATCCAGACTTTAACCCATCAGAAATTGAACATTCCGACCTCCTGCCAGAATCCCACATCTAGACTTCAACCCATCGATAATCAAACATCCTAACCTCTTGCCAAAATTTCACATCTGGACTTCGACCCATTGGGAATCGAATATCCTAACCTGCTACCAGAATCCAACATCTGGATTTAGCCAATCAGGAATTGCACATCCCAATATGACTTCTTGCCTAATGTCTGGTTCTCTTGACCCGTCAAGTTAGTCAACCTTGCACACTCGGTAATAAGGTTAGATCAATAACATATCTAACTTTAATCCACTTGTCATTTATCAAAACTCAGGTTTGACTATTGGTGCCAAATTCACCAATAATCTCCTTCTCTTTAATACAATGACAACTTAGGTTAAAGTTAGAAAAAAAATATGTAAAATATATATAGTAAAAAAATAATTTTAAGAGAAATCTAAAATGAAACAATTAAGTTTTATTCAATTGATTATTTTTAGGGTTAAGTTTTTCAAATTTTCTTTATTTTTCTTACTTAAACCCCAACCCTCCTCCTTTAGTAATCATCAAAAAATATACATATAAGTGTACCAAATTATGAAAATGTAAATACATAAGTAAGCATAACAAGTAATAAATTGTTCAAAGTAAGCATAAAAACTTGCAAGTTTATTGTAGCGTGGAGTTAAGAAAGATTTCCAAATTATTTTGAAAGGAATTTTCAAAATTTTCTAAATTTTGAAAACAAAATTTGTAAGAACAAACCATTTTACAAACTAAATTTTGTAAGAATTTTACAAACTATTTTTCAAGATAAAATTCAAAATTCTTTTCAAAAAAATAATTTGTTGCAACATAGTTTTTAAAATTTAAATTGCTCAAGGCAACTTTTGAAAAGTTTTACAAATTATCTTTCTAAAATATTTTGAAAGTGATTTTTAAATAGAATAACTTTTCAAAATATATTAAAAGTGATTTTGAAAGTAAAGCAATTTTTAAAGTGATAAAGTAACTTTCAAAGTATTTTTTTTCAAAACGTATTTGTAAAACATTTTCAAATAAACTACCAAAGAAGTTTTTAAAGTAATTTTCAAAGCACTTTTAATTTCATTTGTAAAAATAGTTATTTGAAAAAGTATAAGAGTATTTTTCAAAGTAAGTTTTGAAAGAAAGTTTTAAAAATATTTTATAAAATATTTTTCACAAAGATTAAATAAAGTAATTTTTAAAACTATTTTTCAGTGCAACTTTTGAAAGTAAATCTTTCAAAGAAAATTTTAAAATATTTATTCAAAATATTTTTAGAACAAAAAAAATCAAATAAGTTTCAAAATCCTTTTTTTGTTTGAACTATTTGCAAAAAGTAGTAAGAAAAAAATTTAAAAATAAGATATTTTGAAAGTAGTTTTTAATCCAAATTTCAAAACACTTGTATTGAAAATTTTAAAATACTTTTCAAAATATTTTTGAGAGCATCATTCAAGTATAAACATTTTCAAATATTTTTCAAAAATATTTTGCAAGTATTATTTATTTTTTTTAAAATGGATTTTTCATAATAGTTTTCAAAATGATTGTTCAAGCATTTTTCAATGAAACTAATTAAAGCAATGGTGTTTCAAGGGAAAAAATATTTAAATATTTTCTAAGAAAATTTTAAACAGTTTTCAAAAATAGATCCTCTCCCTTACGTTGACACTCTCCCTTAACCTAACACCTATGGTTATCAAGGAACTCTATCTAATTGTTTAAGGGACTTAGTATTGAAATACTGATTTTTAAAAATATGTAATTTAGAAAAATTATATAAGTTAAATTTAATTAATTTTAGATTCTTTAAATTAATCATTAATTAGCCATTCCTAGAAGATTAATCTAGGATTTAAGTTTCTTTTAATTTTGAATTTATTAAATTATTTAAATTATCTTTGTTTAAAAAATTATATTTGATATTTAAGTTTTTATTAATTCTTAATTTCGAATTGATTAAATTATTTGAATTATCTTTCTTTAAAGGGTTGTCTTTAATATTTAATTTCAAATTTGTTAGAATTAATTTTGATTTTATCCTTATATTTTCTTTGTCTTTTAAGTTTATATTATTAATTAAATTTATTAAATTAGTTTCATTATTATCTTTAATATTTTCTTTTAAGTTTAAAGTTAATTTTAATTTTAATTCCAATTTAATCATCTCACCCAGTCTAAGTTTTTAGACAAAGGTATCCTATCATTTTGTGAGATGAGTTAAGTTAGATTTTTGGGGGATGGTTTAACTTGGGTTAGATTCAAGTTTGACTTTAGGTTAATCAAACATGCATTCTTTGAATAAATTTTTAGGTTGTAGTGAGTCACACAAACATCATTAGAGTAACCACGTGCTTCGAGACTTTTCAAATAGTCCTACCCAATGAACTTAGTACAAAAGTTTGGTCTAACCAGCTAGGATTAATAAGGGATAGCTTCAATTAGTTCCACTAAGCTAATGCACCAAGTGGAAGTCATATCTTCCTAGACATGCATAGACAAAGCTTTCCTAGTCTACTATCATCAAAACTTTTCCAGTATTGTTTATCAAGTTAAATTTTGTCCCTAATTATTCTAGTCATAATTACCCTTAATAGGTAAGGTTTATGTTTTTAAAGTGCCAATTAATTTGGAGCCTCCCCCTGAATCATATAATTTTTGTTTTATTTAATTAAGCTTAATTAATTTTTAGTTAAGATTTAATTAATTATAATTTAAGTTCAAGTTTTTAATTTTAAATTAATTAAGTTAGTTAAATTGTCCTTCTATAAAAGAGTGTACTTGAGTTGTTGGTCGAGATGCTCTTTTAAAAAGAGTTGAAGGTGTCTTCCATAGCATTAAGGGCGCCTTTCATAGGCAAACTTTTACCATGATAGCTCGCTTCTTATCATCGACAAAGTCTAATTTTACCCGACCGAAGACATCTTCCAAGCTCCCAAAGACATCTTCCATCGCCTAGCTCAAGGCACCTTCCTGTTGGTGTAGGAAGCATCGGAGGATCGAACTTGTGTTTTGATTATGTCAAAGGGTTCAAAGTTAAGTTGTTTTGTTATCTAATGCGTTTGAATGAGTTTGTAGGAAAGTCCTAAGTGTACTTAGGAAAAAGTCCTAACTGTGGTTAGGTAGGTGAAAAACCCTAGGGGGTGGTAACCCTAGGTCCTAGGGGGTGGTAACCCTAGGCGGAAAGTCTTGGCGAGTCGAGGGCTTCGGGCAAAAGTCTTAGGGGGTGGTAACCCTAGGTGGAAAGTCCTGGTGCCACGAACCAAGTGGAAGACTGGATGAGTCGTGGAGCGGATGCCCAGTAGAAAGTCCTGGAGCCTCGGGTACTGAGCAAAAGTCCAGTCGATCTGGAAGACTGATCTAGCAATAGGTATATTCTCCTGAGTGGAGTAGGTGAGGACACGTTCTCCGGTAAGGAAACAGTAGGCGTCGGTTCGACCTAGGGTTCTCGGTTATGAATCCGAAGTTAGAACTGGACAGTCTGATGATTGTCAAATTCTTTATCTTTTATGTCTATATTATCCTAACTTTATTTTGCAGGGTATGTTGGACTAACGTATTTTGCAGGAAGTGAATTGGACGTGTTTGCCTCAGGTAACCTGGAGAACAACCTCGCAGGAAGGCACAAGGGTGCCCTCATAGAGCTTGAGAGTGCTATGGACACTGGCGCGAGGGTGCCACTACAACAAAAACTCTCATAGACATCGGTTTTCCACCGGTGTCTATTACATTTTCGACCAATGTCTATGAAGGCGATGTAAAAGGTCTGCCATTTTAGGCATCGGGTTAAAACCGGTGTAGTATCACTTAACAACACCGGTGTTCGAATCGATTATTAACTGGTGTAGTATCACTTAACGACACCATTTCATCAACGATGTAAAATCAATGTAATAATATATGTTAATAACACCAATTTTAGCAGCAGTGGAAAACCGATGTAATATCAATATTGTTTAACGGCGCTGATTCGATTTCCGAAATAGTGAAAAACCGATATTATACAACATTTTAATAGTACAAAATTTAGTTAATATTATTATACATCAGTGTATCTAAACACACCAAGTAAATATCCATGTTACCAATACATAATATTATTCTTACAATATAAAAAGATAATAGATATTGTACACATCAAGTCCGTATCCACAAATTACACAAATATTCCTCTTACAACATCAAAATATAATTAACTATGATGCCTAAATCGCATTGGCTGATGACAAATCACCGACAGGGGCTAAATCACCTTGAAAAATTATATCAAGCTTACAGTTGCAGGGAGCAGTGTTGCCATTTTCAGTCAACTTCTGTAAAATCTTCTACCATTGTTGAATGTATGTTTGTAGCTGATGCCAAACGCATTTCATCAATTTCTATTGTAAGCAAGGCGTCGCATACAACCCGTCCAACTTGGAGAATTTTTGGGCAACCTGATAGGATGTAGCTGTAATGAGCAAAAAGATCAACAACGAAAGTTCAACTGCAATAAATAGGGCACTTACCTGCAACTGGGCATCGAGGATGTGGTTTCTTTGTGCTTATGTAGTGGATTACTGGTTCCTTCTCATAAATATGCTTACAGTCCATCCTGCTTGATGAAGAACAACAGATAGAAAGAACACGGTTTATGACTTTAATAATAATAATAACATACCTTTTGCTTGGGAAACAAAAAAAATATGTGAAACAGACTAGCCATAAGCTTCTTCATCACTTGATAAATAAATATACATTAAGCATTGTTCAAGGAACATGAACAATTGAATCAACAGAATATGTTAAAAGGTTTTTTTGAGTTGTTAGAATGAAATATAAGTAGAAAGCTATGGAATGTTGTCTACGACATTAACATATCTCACATTGCATTCTACAAAGCACACAAATTCATAGTTCGCAACTAATCAAATAAGGACTCATGCCAAATTGAATATGGTTCAAGAAGGAACATGATTTCCAAGGAAACCAAGCTCTGCATTTTAAGAAAGAAGTTCACTTAAAATAGTTGTTTTTAGTTAGCTTGTGAACTAAAAAAGTCTGATCATCGTCTAATTCTTGTTAGCCATCTCTGCTCACTGTTGAATATGGATCTGATAGAGAAATTCAAAAAATATGAACAATTGAATGTTTTCGCTTAATCAACATGAGAAGATGTAAATTACCTCTGGGATTGATGGTGCATATGGTGTTCTTTTCAAGACTTTTAGTCACTCTGCAAACATGTCAAGAGTTTGAAGATGGACAAGAAGATTAATTTACCATGAAACAAATAATATAAAGCCGAAATAAATAAATGCTTAGGATATATTTGAAGGAAAACATCAAATAGCAAAAGATGAGATTATACTATGTATAGCCAGCCGTGGTTATATTTCTTCAAATTTATTAACATATAAAGCAGTGGTATTCAAATTGTTCACACATGCTATTAGTATGCCAAGAACATCATCAAATTTTAGTAATTCTTTTGCAACTTTAATAGAAGCATCAATTGCTTTAGAACTCGGTTGTATTTTTCTTTCTCATGAATACATCAAGTAAATTAGTTGCGTTTTAGAACTATGGGAAACAACACCCAAGGTGAGACATGCATAAGACTTACAGAAAACTAGGTGTTATGCAACTTGGATTAGAACAATCTGCTAGCAATGTGAAATGTGTCCTATTCTTCTATAAAACAAAACTGTTATTGTCTTCTCAGAAAATGGGATAATATGAAAGAGTACCAAAGAATTAACAAGAGATTAATAGAAGTGAACTGATAAGAGTTAAGACTACTGATTTACGAAGGAAAATATACTCATACAGAGGATCCAAATGTAGAAAAATACGAATAAGCATTACAATGGAATTCTTACAAACACAGGAAAATAGGAACAATAATTAAAATTGAATTGTTAATCACATCAAAAGGTCCAAACCAATTCAAGTTTATCCAGTACTACATATAATACAAATAATCATTTAAGTAATCTTCATCATGAAATCTTTGTAAATATGAATTGCTTATAAGTAACATCATAATAGAAAAAGTTTTTCTGATAGGTAATCTATACAAATCTACCTCTCTATGGGTTTCAAATCTCCATTGTTGCAATTGTCATACTTGAGGTAATCTATTCCCTGACCCGAAAGAAATTATTTAGTGAAAATTGCTTTTCCATTATGCAATATTATATATATATATATAAAAGAAATATCAAGTCCAAGATACACATATTGCTAAAATAGCTTACCCATGCAGCAAAAGTTTCAGCATTTTTCTTCTCATACCCCAGTGAACTAGGCATCTTTGAGCTACACGTTCGGTATCTGTAGAAACCACAAAGCTGAGTAAATGTGTTGGCTTTTTACAGAAACGAATAATACTCCATCATACTCACCCTGCATCTGAGTAAATGCCAAGTTTAAGCCCCTTGCTGTGCACATAATCTGCAAGAGCTTTGATTCCTGATGGAAATGTTCTTCCGTTGGCCACTAGGTATCCCTGAACACATTACAGAGTTATAGTTCATGCTTATTGTGGTTTCTGTAGACAAAAACTAAAGAAAGACATCAGTATAATGAACCTGGGAGTCACGGTCGTGCTCAGCCCAGCAATCATCTGCAAATCATCCATGGATTAGAAATTACAAACAATCAAAAGGAAGTTAAACAACTGGTGAGAGACTAACCGATGTTGACGTATTGATATCCAAGCTTCGCGAGTCCAGTTGACACCATTACATCGGCTGTTGCATAATTATAGAAAAGATTGAAGGAGAATAGAAAGTAGTAAACAAAGGGTCAGCATCCGTCCATCTACCTGTTTCTTTGATTAGTGTCTCATTTATTTGGCAAGAGAAGTGATTCCAACTATTCCAACTGAACAAGAAGAATGTATAGAGCAGTATGAATCCAGGCAGAAAGGCGAAAAATGAAACACTCCTCCATGATTAAGTTGTTTTTTTTTGGCTTTTTGGTTAAAAATTGGGGAGGAAGATGAGAACTGAGAACATACCCCATGGGAGGAGTCGACCCATGCTGCTCCCATGCTGTAGGAAAGAAAAGCCATCATAACCGCAAGCTCGAGCAAGACACCGGCTTCTAGACATAGACGAGCTTCCTTACGTACCAATTCGATGGGGGAAAGTAAGAAGGGGCTCTTTCCGTAGAAGACCCCGATGGACCAGGAGCCCTCGCTGTCCGAACGACACCCAATGAGGGCCGGATCGGGGGTGTGTCGAGATGCAGAGATGACAAACCAGTAGAAGACGACGGCGACGAGCCCGGATGCGATTATAGAGCCGAGGAGGAAGGCCACGGGGAAGGGGGATCGGCCGAGGAAGCTCCAGCCCTGTGTCAGCCCGATCTGCGGCGACATGGAGCCCCAAAAGCCCCTAGAGCGCATCCCTAAAAGGAGGATGCGGAGGATCAGGGTTTCGTGAGGAGAAGCCCAAAAGAAAGCGCGCTAAGAAAGTCCGCCAGAATTTTGGTTCATAGACACCGGGTTTTAAAAACCGCGGCTAAAATCGATATCTATTAATGAAAAAAAGGCGCTCATAGACATCGGCTAAAAAAACCGATGTCTATGAGCGAAAATCTGCGCTCATAGACATCGGTTTTTGGAAAAACTGGTGTAAAATACTCAAAGACATCGATTTTTGCTTAAAACCGTTGTTGTTCCACCGATGTTTATGAGGGTTTTTCTTGTAGTGTGCTCTCATGGAGCTTGAGGGTGCCCTGGACACTAGCGCGAGGGCGCCCTCCATGCGGTTGGAGGCACCCTCGAGCGGATAAGCAGCAGAGGTCAGAGCTTATCTACGCGGTTGACTCGGCGGGTTGGAGGCGCCCTCATGGAGCTTGAGGGCACCCTCCATAGGCTATAAAAGGCAGTCTTGAGTAGCAACTTACAATAACAGCAAAAATTACAATCTGTCTTCTCCGTGCTGCTCAAAAGACGATCCAGAAAGGCTATAGCAAGACCCCAATGACCAGGAGCTTCAAAACTTATTATTTTTGTTGTCGGTATAGATTTTACTACTACTCTATTATTGTACTTAAATTGTAAAGAATTTTCTGTGCTTATAGTGATTGCCTAAAGTAAACACTCAATGAGCGTGGGCCTTGGAGTAGGAGTCGCCCTAGGCTCCGAACCAAGTAAAAGACTTGGTGTTTGAGTGTTTGCAACTATCTTTCATATTTCAGCTGCGTTTTATTCTTAAGTCTTCCGAAACGAAAGTGAAAGCCATGAGCGCTATTCACCCCCTCTAGCGCTTTCGATCTAACAATTGGTATCAGAGCGGGGTCGCTCTGAATCAGTATAACTACTGTTCGAGCATTTTTTTACTTTTTCATCCGTTGTTTCAAAAAATAAAACCTACACCTTTCATTTTTTCCCTCCAAAACTATTTTTGAAAATTTATTTTCATCTTTTCACTATTGATCGGTATTAGTGAAATATCACATTTTTAAAAATTTGTAATAATGTATTTATTAATATTTTATTATTTTCTTTTAAAAAAATAGTAAATTACTATTTTTTTCCCGCACTACTAATCCAAGACCAAGTCTTGGAATATTTGGTTCTTTTTCTTTTTGTGTGTGAGAGTTTTCTTCTAAATGGCCCATCAAAAGGGCTACAGCACAGATCTCTCGCCGCTCTTCTCCGGAGAAGATTTCGGATACTAGAAAGATTAAATGGAGTACCAACTGAAAACCCAAGTGGAGATATGGACCATAGTTCAGATCAGATTTATACCCCCCCCCCCCCCACCCCCCATAGAAGGAGGTGTGCCCATCGCCTATCACAAGTGGGATACAAAAACAAGAAGAAAATTCAAGGCAAATGCAAAAGCAACATGGACTCTCCTATGCAGACTAACAAATTTAGAGCTTGATCAAGTTGGAAAGTTCAACAATGCTAAGGAGCTTTGGGAGAAATTGCTTAAGCTTCATGAGATTCCTTCAGAGTCAGAAGATCAAGTTGAACCAGAGTTCGAATCTGAGTACAAATCTCCAGAGTCAACCTCTAAACTAGACTCAGAAGAATCAGATCAGATCGATTTCATAGTACTGATGGCCAAAGAAGAGATAGCTGAATCTGAATCCGAATTCGAGATGACAACAATCAAGGGGGAGAATCTGTAACGCCCGCCCTTCCCCTAGTCTTAGCAAGGGCGGTGCTACGCGAACATACATACATGCATAAGAAATCATTGCAGCGAAAGATTTTTTTTTTTATTCTTTACAACTTAAAACTTAATCATATAACCAAAACATGTGAACATGCTAGTATTCATGTATATAAAAATTTATTTACTATCTATTACTTGAAACATGATACATGCTTGTCTAACTAAAGCATAAAACGTACTAAGATAAGAAGAAAACTAAACATGTATACTGCTCTCTAGAGTTCATGATCACTAACAATTCTCTAAATAAACAAGTACTTAGCATTTTGAGGTATCATGGAAGCAAGAGTAAGTATAGTTCACCTTAAGTATAAAACATCCAACAAGTTCAAGCTAATATCATCAAAAGTAGCAAGAAAGAAATAGTTCACATGCAAAAGCTTAAAACATATATAAGTCCTGAAAACACAAAACAGATCTTTTCCACCATGCCACTGCCACACACATCCTTTGCCCCTCCTGCTGCTCCCTTTAGTTTAACCATGCTTTACCCTTTTCTGCAGTACAAGGAAAATAAAACTACAAGCACATAGGCTTAGTAAGATCCTTTCCTGCTCACAAAAACTATAACACCCCACCCTCCTCACTAATAGTCTGTGAGGGTGGAGCGCTATTGGACTACTAACTATACTTATTTAGAGTTGTCCACATGTGATTATCAATACATAAAACTCTCTAGACATGCAATTAGTGACATCGGAAACATGAATAGCTTATCTCTGCATTCTACTCTAGCATATATACCAACTAAAACATATCAATCTGTGTATACATGCTAAAAACATATCTAATAATCAGAACATGCATGCAATAATACTACAACTCAAACAATGGAACTATTGTACATGGCAATTAAAAGAAGGAATTCTAAAATACATAAAGTCACTCTGATAATAAAATCATCAACATGAATAAATTGCTATCTTAATAAATTTTTAAACTGAGTCCCAAGGCTTCTATAGTCCAGGAATCACACATCCATCCACACCTCCTTGTCGCCTTCCTTTGCTATAGCTTTTCCTTTCCTTTATCTGCAGTAAGAGGAAAATGCAACTATAAGCAAAATTTCTTAGTAAGCGCTATCTAACTCACAAAACTTGAATATGCATGTGACTGGAGGAAATCTAGAAACTGAATGCTCGAAAGAAGATACTACTCATGCTCGTCTAATAGCAAAAGAAACATAGCATACTGAAATATTAAACATGTAAGCAAATCTAAACAACATGTCAGCATATAAGAAAACTAAACTTGCTGAATTTTAAACTTATGTGAAGCTTATTTCGCTTGTTTAAAATTTATACTTTAATACTTCAAAATAATAATCAATTCTTTCTTGGGCCCAGGCGTAGTACCATTGCGCGCTCCCTAGTAAAACTGAGGTAGCGAGCCACCAGTTCTACAAGGGTAAAGACTTTGGTCTTACCAGGGCCAAGACTTCGGAATTGGTCACCTGGATTTATTTAACGACAACCTCGGAAGTCGGGTACTAGCCCCTTAAAGTAAAATACTTATTATCTTCTAATTCTCCTAGTATAGAATGCCTCGACATTTCTTCAAACACTAGGCGTGCCTTTGATCCTCAACTTATGGAATTTGGAATCAAATCAAGACCTTGGTCTTTTCTTGCTTATACTTCTCACAAAACCATTTATGAATTCATATAAAAATCTGAAACCATGCTAAGAAACTATTCTTTTAACAATTGGTTTTAGGTAGCAAGAAATCCAGACTGAAATCAAAAACTGCAATGCTAATCGTAATAGAGTTCAAGCTTGGTACGGTAACAAAAGAAATCAAACTGCATGCTTAGAAATGAAAGGTTGTCCAGGCCTGTTAAAATAACAAGAACTTGCACTGAATTATTAAGCATCACAGAAAAGCCTAAACTTTCATACTTGAATCAAACAACATGATCTAATCTGGAATACTAAGCCAAAATCACAAATTGAAAGCTAAATCTGCAGGGATAAACATAAGCTGATCATGCCCATTAAGGTAACAAGGGAAACCTAAATCTGTGCTACTAATGAATCACATATGCATTCAAAACTAAAATAGAAACTGCTGAAACTTTAAAAGGAATCCACAGCATGCTCATCACATACACAGCAGGCATACTTAATGCATCTAGAAAAAGGTTTGCAGCTGGGAACCAAATCAAACGTATCTATTCTTCATACCCAATGCCACGGTAAGAAAAAAAATAAAATACAACCATACTTCATGCTCAATACCACGGTAAGGAAAACACAAAACCCGATCGTTACTATTCTACAGTAATCCACAAAAAGAACACTTACCTACATGCTTAATCTAATTACCTTCTTCCTTTAAGATCCACGACAGAAATTTCAAAACCAACAATCTTATCACATACTTCAAATTCAAGAAGAACAAAGGTTCGGAAACTACTCCTACTGTAGGTGAGTAACGCTTACCTTGGTGTTCTTGAACTTACAATCGATGAAAGGCAGCTAGGGCTTCGAGAAAACTCAAGCTCTCGGCCTCTGCTTCGTGCTTACGGCTTCTCCTCAACGAGAGGATCACAACCGTGTAAAGAACGCACGAAATTAACCCCTCGCTGGCCGCCGGAGACGAAACCTAGCTCCAGCTTCGTTTCCTGCCCGAGCACCACCGTCGCGAGTGAGAGGAGAGGAGAGGATGGTTTAGGTCACGGGAAAACAGAACATCAACTTATCCCTCTTTATAACTTAGTATTTCTGTTATCTACTACCACATAAATTAATTTCGCCTAATATTTGCTCAGCACCGCCCGCTTAGGCTCTTGGCCATCGCGCTTCGCTTAAGTCTTGGACCGGGTCGGAGGTCGCGGGTTCGAACCTCGGCCAAAACTCTTTTATACTTAATATTTTCTGTTTTCTATTACTGCTTAAGTTTATTTCACTATATATTTAATCAGCACGGCCCTGCTGGGTTCCTGGTCATCCGAAACAACTTAAGGCTTTACTTAACTAAAGGTCTCCGGTTCGATCCTCGGCCAAACCTCTTTATTTTTTGCAACTTCTTTCTTTTGGTAAAAATATCAAACGAACTCGGAAAATTGCACAAAAATACTCTAAAAATTTCTAAAAAACTCTAGAATATTTCTAAAGCATTTCTAAATATTTTTAAGTATTATTAGGACTTGTAATGAGGAAATTTGGGTTGTTACAATTCCCCATACCTTATAAAAAGTTCATCCTCGAACTTAGAATAACTCCGGATATCTCTGTCACATATTGCCAAATGACCTTCACTAGTGGTACTTCTTTGTTCCTTAGTCTCTTAACTTCTCTGTCCACTATTACCTATATCACATCGTACCCATTAGTGGTCCTTGGAAGACCTGTTATAAAGTCCCTGGAGGCCGCAGGTGCATTAGTCACACCAAATGGCATGACTACAAATTCGTAGTGTCCATATCTGGTCCTGGAAACTGTTCTGGGTGTATCACTTCCTTTCACTTTCAATTGATAGTACCCAGAGCGCATGTCTATTTTAGAGAACACTGTTACCCCCCTTTAGCTAATCAAATAGGTCATCTATTCTGGGAAGAGGGTACTTGTCCTTAACTGTTACTTTGTTCAGCGCTCTAAAATCTATGCCTAGAATGACATCGAAATCTTGCATCGTAAGGACTACTAGATCGACATATAGCTCTCCATCTGGAATTCAGACTGGTACTGTAACGCCCGCCCCTTATCCCACTCCTGCCTAGTGAGGGCGGGGTTACTTTCTTTGACTTAGCATACATAAACATACATACAGCGGAAGCATATATTTTTTTCTAGAATCATACTAAGCATATGAGCATGAAATAGCATGGTTCAACTTAAATAGTCATATTATTCATTTCTAACACATGCATAGGGAACCATGAAAGACATCACATAACATAACATATTATTCATAAGTTCACTTCAGCAGGTCATTTTATTTCTTTAGCCAAGTCACCATCACACATCTCTTGCCCCTTCCTGCTGCTCCTCTAGTTTTTCCATCCTTTACCTTTATCTGTGGTACAAGGAAAAGTATCTGTAAGCACTCAAGGCTTAGTGAGATCCTTTCCTACTCACAAAAACCAACATATCATGTAAAATCATCATATCATACATCATAGAATAAATGACGCTCATATCATCATATAATTAAAAACATATCTTACCATGGCATAAATTTCAATAATATCGTAACATAAAGTAAACAACATATTATGGCAAAAATCTTATCATGATATAAGTAACATCATATCATAGCATAAATCATATCATATCATAAGTAATCATCATATCATGGTATAGATCATATCATAGCGTAAGGAATCATCATATCATGGTATAGATCATATCATAGCATAAGAAATCATCATATCATAAGTGAAAGCATCATGACATTTCTTTTCATAGCATCAAGGCATCATATCATAGCATAACTGTAAGCATTATTTCACATCATATCGTAAACATTGATGCAAGATGTCCTTTAAAACATGGGTAATGTCATGTGCAATATGCCTTTCAAAACATGATTTATGTCATGTGTGAGATGTCTTAAAACAATATCATATAGTACTTGAAAATAATCTCAACATGAAAGGGGCCCGGCTTAGTACCACATACATACATAATGCGCGCATCCTAAGTAGACCCAAGGTAGCTAGTCTTGAACCTACTAGGAACTAGACCCGTAGCTCGGCCTAGGGGCACGTAAGGAGCCCACCCTCTACTAGGCCCGTAATTCGACCTAGGGGTGCATAAGGAGCCCACCCTTTTGGTACAAGCCATTCAAAGTAAAATACATGTCATATCATATCTTTATCATTTCATAACCTATTCGTGTCATTCATAGCATATCATATTCATGTCATTCATAGCATATCATGTCCATGTCATTCATAGCATATCATGTTCATGTCATTCATAGCATATCAAGTTCATGTCATTCATAGCATATCATGTTCATGTCATTCATAAGGTATGCATAAATGGGCACATAGCCATGCATACTTGGGCACATAGCCATCATATTTGGGTATGTAGCCATCACATTTGGGCACATAGCCAATATAGGTATCATTCTCATGCATGGTTCATAAGCATACTTAAACGAGCATATATAATATATCATGTAAGGAAAAGAAAACCTAATCATGCATGGATCACGAGTTAACTTCTCCTAATTCATATCATGGCAAAGGAAAGTACATAATGAGCCATAATTTGGTCTAAATCCTCAACCAACTAAGGGTGGCCGAAACATGCATAGGCTCACTTAGGTTGCATGAAATCATACAAGCATATGAACCCAAATTCATTTCTATAACATTTATCATAAAGAACATCATGAGCATATTTGATTTAGGTTCTATGCTTCCTAGGGTTAGAAACTCACATTGGCCGAAACATACAAAGTCCAAAACTTGGTTACAAATAGCATGTAAACATGTGAACCCTAAACAATTTCCATGCATTTATCATAGGCAACCACATGAGCATATTAGGTTAAAGTTTCAAGCTTCCTAAGTCCACAAACATAGGTGGCCGAATGCCACAAAACATAGGTTCTAAGCATGTGAGTACCCTATAAATTTCATAGCATATCATAGAGAAGAACATAAACATGTTAGGGTTGAATTTAGGCTTGCCTAAGCCCTACATTTCATTTTGGCCGAAAGTTCACCATGTGAAAACCTAACCCTAAGCAACATGAAATCTCAAGTGCATTATGTTATCTTCATATCCTTTCATAAGGTAAAACATAAGCAAGCTAGATTTGAAGTTGAGCCTCCTTAAGGTATTTAATCCCTTCATGGCCGAAACCCTAAAGTAAGGTCCTACTAGTTCTAAGCAACATACAAGTATCAAACATCAAGAGAACATACATAACATATTATGGGAAACTTCATACTTGATACTTCTTCTAGGATTTTTCAACCAAATACAAGCATGTGAGTACCCTATAAATTTTATAGCATATCATAAAGAAGAACATAAACATGTTAGGGTTGAATTTAAGCTTGCCTAAGCCCTACATTTTATTTTGGGCGAAAGTTCACCATGTGAAAACCTAACCCTAAGCAACATGAAATCTCAAGTGCCTTATGTTATCTTCATATCCTTTCATGAGGTAAAACATAAGCAAGCTAGATTTGAGATTGAGCCTTCCTAAGGTATTTAATCCCTTCATGGCCGAAACCCTAAAGTAAGGTCCTACTTGTTCTAAGCAACATACAAGTATAAAACATCAAGAGAACATTCATATCACATCATAGAAGAGATCATAAGCATGTTAGTTTTTAAATTGAGCTTCCCTAGGGTTTTAAGTCTCTTCATGGCCGAACCCTAAGGTGGGGTATTACCTAACTCCAAGCCGCATACAAGCATGAAATATCAAGGTCATATTCATAGCATATCATGAGGAAAGAAAACTTAAGCATGTGGGTTTTGGTTTTTAGCTTCCATAAGCCTTACAAGTGTCATGGCCGAAAGTTCAAAAGAAACCCTAGGTTGTTAATCCATCTAAACTCGAACAAAAATCATATAACAACTTGTACCACAGGTGAGGGGATACTCACATCCTCTTGCTTGGTCTTTTCCCTAAGAGAAGATACCCTTTGTGAAGAGGAAGAAGAAAGCTTCTCCTTCTAGTGCTCCCTTTTGCTTCTCCTTGCTTGTGAGAGATAGATCTTGAGGATCCCTTCTTGTGGTTTGGTTTTCTTAGGGAGAAAACCTTAGTTGGATTTTCAGAAAGGGGAGAGGGGATGCTCTAGGTCACGGCAATGGTGAGGAAAGGGAAGAAAAAATGAAATCTCTTCTTTGTTTTTCCTCTTATGCTAGGTGGGAGTATGAAGCAAAAGAAACTTTGCTTTCCCTTCTTCTTAATTCATCCTTTATTCTCTTAATGAAGAAGAAAATGTCTTCATTCATCCCCTTAGTTCCTCTCCTCTCATTCCCTCTAGTATCTCCATGAAAATGGAAAAAGAGTGAGGAAGGAAAAGACAACTTGTCTTGCTTCTTAATCAAGAGAATGAGGGAGAAAGCTACTTGATGTTTTCTTGCTTCCTTCTCTTAATCATACTTTCTATCTTTATCTATAATTTCCATTCTCTATTCCACAATAACTTATGATGGTCTAGTGGTAATTTCATAATCCTTAGCTTAAGAAGGTTCAAGGTTCAATCCTTGACCAATTCCTTTTCTTTTATATATTTTTGGTTCTATCTTATCTTCTTTTATTCTAAGAGAAAATCTCCACATACTTAGCTTAAGAAATTCGTGGGTGTTACAGTACCCCATACCTCATAGAAAGTTCGTCCTCGAACTTTAGAATAGCTCCGGGTACTTTTGTTTCATATCGTCCTCACGTTCCCAGGTTGCCTCTTCGAACCGCTGATTTTGCCATAGGACTTTTACTAAAGGTACTTCTTTGTTCCTTAACCTTTTGACTCCTCTATCCAGTATTTGGATGGGTTTACTTTCATAACTTAGGTCCTCTTGAACTTGTACTGTCTGTGGCTCAATCACTTGATCTGTACTGGAAATACACTTCTTGAGCATTGAGACTTGAAATACGTTGTGAATAGCTGCCATCTCCTGGGGCAGCTCTAGCTCGTACGCCACTTGACCTACTCTTTTCAGTATCCGATATGGTCCCACATATCGTGGACTTAACTTGCCCTTCTTCCCAAATCTCATTATTCCTTTCATCGGAGCTACCTTGAGAAATACCGAGTCTCCGATACTGAATTCTAACGGCCTACGCCGTTTGTCGACATAGCTCTTTTGTCGGCTCTGAGCAGTTTCTATTCTCTGACGAATATTCTGTATAGCTCGGGTGGTGTCATCGATGAAATCCATTCGGAGCCCCATTTCTTTCTTTTCTCCACCTTCGTACCAACATATAGGTGACCTACATTTCCTTCCATACAGAGCTTCATAAGGCGCCATTCCAATGGTAGTTTGGTAGCTATTATTATAAGCGAATTCCGCCAAACATAAATATCGGCACCAACTTCCTTTGAAGTCTAAAGCGCAAGCTCGTAACATGTCCTCTAGCACTTGGTTCACCCTTTCTGTTTGTCCGTCAGTCTGAGGGTGGAAGGTAGTACTGAACAATAGCCTTGTGCCAAGAGCCTTCTGAACACATTCCCAAAAATGTGAGATAAAGCGACCATCTCTGTCAGAAATAATGGTCTTAGGAATCCCATGTAATCTGATAACTTCCTTAACATATAATTGGGCCAATTGCTCTGTTGAATATGTCATCTTGATTGCTAAAAAGTGTGCGGACTTCGTCAGTCTGTCCACAATTACCCATATAGCATCATACCCATTTGTTGTCTTGGGTAGTCCCGAGATGAAATCCATAGAAATGTCTTCCCATTTCCATTCGGGAATCTGAATTGGCTGCAGTAACCCTCCATGTCTCTGATGTTCTGCTTTGACCTTCTGGCAAATCAGGCAAGAACTGACATACTGAGCCACATCTCTTTTCATGCCGAACCACCAGAATTTTTTCTTCAAATCTTGGTACATTTTGGTGGATCCTGGATGCATCGCATAAGGGGTTGCGTGAGATTCCGCAAATATACTTTTCCGCAACTCTGGGTCATCGGGTATACATAACTGATCTCGGAGATAGAGTACTCCATTATCAGCGATACGAAATCCGTTATCCTTTCCTTCTTGAACCTCTTGCTTGATCCTTTAGGTGTTAGGGTCGCGACCTTGCTTCTCTAATATGTCGTCAAATAGCGTTGGTGCTATCATCAGAGTAGAGAGCCTTTCTGAAATGATTCCGATCCCGTAACACATCTTTCCCCGTTGCTCCCCAATGAATCGAACTTCAATTCGGCTTCCGGTTGGAAGACTACTTTTCTTTTACGGCACTCGACTGAAGCGCCGTATTTGCTCAGGAAATTCATGCCTAGTATAATATCAAAATCCTGCATGTTGAGTATTATCAGATCGCAGTAGAGTTCTCTGTCTGCGATTCGGATAGGCACGGCTCGCAGCATCTGATCGGAAGGCATCACTTCTCCCGAAGGCAAGGTTGTTAAGAATTTACCATTTATGACTTGTGGTGGCACTTCTAACTTTCTCGTGAAGGATGTGGAGACAAACGAGTGGGTCGCTCCAGTATCAAATAATACAGTAGCATACTGACTGAAAATAGATAGCTGACCTGTGACTACTGTAGAAGCACTCGCCACGTCCTCCTTGGTGAAAGAGAAAACCCTGGCATTCGTCGTCACTGGTGGGGCTTCTAATCTCCCTTGGCTAATCAGGGTCCCTTCCAGGGTTGCTTGCATCTGATGTAGTTGTGCGGGGGTACTCCTATTCTGGTCATTCTGCTGAGATGGTACCTGGAACCGGGTAAGGCAATCTCTGACCATATGTCCTTCCTGTCCACAATTGTAGCACTTTCTTGTACCCTGGTGGCATACCCCGGAATGTTGCTTTCCGCAAGTGGCACACAGAGGGTACCTCGACTGCTTATTTGCTGGACCACTTTTACTGTTGTTCCATTGTTTTCTTTTTCCAACGGAGTTTCCTTTCCAGTTCGTCTTGGTACTCTGCGATTTCTGTCCTTCCGTCTGTGCTAGACTCTTTCCTTCGTTCATCGCCTATTGATAATGTTCGGTGATCAAGGCACTGCTGACTATCTCTTCCGTGATTTGCGGTCTATTAACTCCGCTGGCCACATTCAAAGCTATTTCAGGTCGGAGCATCTTCAACATTAGTCTGACCCGTTCTCTTTCCGTGCTGACCAACTCTGGACATAGGCGTGCGAGGCGGTTGAAGCGCTTCACGGTGTCACTAATTGATAAATCGCCTTACCGGAACTCGGTGAACTCGTCATAATGCCGATTTGTCACTCGCATATGAAAATATTCCTCCAGAAACTCTGCTTCGAAATCTGCCCAGTTCATCAGATTGACTTGTCTCTTGGCCTTAACTCTTTCCCACCACATCCTTGCATCTCCGGAAAAACAGAAAGACACGCACTTGATCTTTTCCGGTATGGGCCAATCCAGCAGTTCTACGATATTTTCCACCGTCTTGAACCAGGCCTGGGCGTCCCATGGCTCACATGTACCCGTAAAATTCTCCGGCTTTAGTCTCAGCCACTGTATCAAATAAGTCTCCTGTCAGACTACTGGAACAGGGGCTACTGGTGGCACCGGGGTAGCTGCAGGTATGACGGGCATAGTGTTTTGATTTGCTGGCGGGGTGACCGGATTTCCTTGCTGACCCATCAGAGTAGTGATCAATTGTTGTTGTTCGGTGATCTGACGCTGGAGGTCTGTGACTACCTGGGTCAGGTCTGGTGGAGTTACTGTCTCCTCGGGTCTGCCACCGCGTCTTCTAGTAGCCATGATTATCTTCATAAATAACAACAATGCTAGCATAAGTCGTTATAGTTCCTAACTAGACTAACATAAGGTAGTTATCATTCTTAATACGACCTAGCATATGTTATCGTCAATCCTATCCTACCATCATATATCCCTAGACTAACATCATAACAATAAGATAGGCATGTATACTTAAATAAACATATCAGGCATAAAATAAAGTAAGCATAGAAAATTCTTACTTGGAGCGGCAGGATTGAGGCTTGATGTGTGTAGTGAGATGGCTAACTTGGCTCTGATACCAACCTGTAACGCCCGCCCCTTATCCCACTCCTGCCTAGTGAGGGCGGGGTTACTTTCTTTGACTTAGCATACATAAACATATATACAGCGGAAGCATATATTTTTTTCTAGAATCATACTAAGCATATGAGCATGAAATAGCATGGTTCAACTTAAATAGTCATATTATTCATTTCTAACACATGCATAGGGAATCATGAAAGACATCACATAACATAACATATTATTCATAAGTTCACTTCAGCAGGTCATTTTATTTCTTTAGCCAAGTCACCATCACACATCTCTTGCCCCTTCCTGCTGCTCCTCTAGTTTATCCATCCTTTACCTTTATCTGTGGTACAAGGAAAAGTATCTGTAAGCACTCAAGGCTTAGTGAGATCCTTTCCTACTCACAAAAACTAACATATCATGTAAAATCATCATATCATACATCATAGAATAAATGACGCTCATATCATCATATAATTAAAAACATATCTTACCATGGCATAAATTTCAATAATATCGTAACATAAAGTAAACAACATATTATGGCAAAAATCTTATCATGATATAAGTAACATCATATCATAGCATAAATCATATCATATCATAAGTAATCATCATATCATGGTATAGATCATATCATAGCGTAAGGAATCATCATATCATGGTATAGATCATATCATAGCATAAGAAATCATCATATCATAAGTGAAAGCATCATGACATTTCTTTTCATAGCATCAAGGCATCATATCATAGCATAACTGTAAGCATTATTTCACATCATATCGTAAACATTGATGCAAGATGTCCTTTAAAACATGGGTAATGTCATGTGCAATATGCCTTTCAAAACATGATTTATGTCATGTGTGAGATGTCTTAAAACAATATCATATAGTACTTGAAAATAATCTCAACATGAAAGGGGCCCGGCTTAGTACCACATACATACATAATGCGCGCATCCTAAGTAGACCCAAGGTAGCTAGTCTTGAACCTACTAGGAACTAGACCCGTAGCTCGGCCTAGGGGCACGTAAGGAGCTCGCCCTCTACTAGGCCCGTAATTCGACCTAGGGGCGCATAAGGAGCCCACCCTTTTGGTACAAGCCATTCAAAGTAAAATACATGTCATATCATATCTTTATCATAGCATATCATATTCATGTCATTCATAGCATATCATGTCCATGTCATTCATAGCATATCATGTTCATGTCATTCATAAGGTATGCATAAATGGGCACATAGCCATGCATACTTGGGCACATAGCCATCATATTTGGGCACGTAGCCATCACATTTGGGCACATAGCCAATATAGGTATCATTCTCATGCATGGTTCATAAGCATACTTAAACGAGCATATATAATATATCATGTAAGGAAAAGAAAACCTAATCATGCATGGATCACGAGTTAACTTCTCCTAATTCATATCATGGCAAAGGAAAGTACATAATGACCCATAATTTGGTCTAAATCCTCAACCAACTAAGGGTGGCTGAAACATGCATAGGCTCACTTAGGTTGCATGAAATCATACAAGCATATGAACCCAAATTCATTTCTATAACATTTATCATAAAGAACATCATGAGCATATTTGATTTAGGTTCTATGCTTCCTAGGGTTAGAAACCCACATTGGCCGAAACATACAAAGTCCAAAACTTGGTTACAAATAGCATGTAAACATGTGAACCCTAAACAATGTCCATGCATTTATCATAGGCAACCACATGAGCATATTAGGTTAAAGTTTCAAGCTTCCTAAGTCCACAAACATAGGTGGCCGAATGCCACAAAACATAGGTTCTAAGCATGTGAGTACCCTATAAATTTCATAGCATATCATAGAGAAGAACATAAACATGTTAGGGTTGAATTTAGGCTTGCCTAAGCCCTACATTTCATTTTGGCCGAAAGTTCACCATGTGAAAACCTAACCCTAAGCAACATGAAATCTCAAGTGCATTATGTTATCTTCATATCCTTTCATAAGGTAAAACATAAGCAAGCTAGATTTGAAGTTGAGCCTCCTTAAGGTATTTAATCCCTTCATGGCCGAAACCCTAAAGTAAGGTCCTACTAGTTCTAAGCAACATACAAGTATCAAACATCAAGAGAACATACATAACATATTATGGGAAACTTCATACTTGATACTTCTTCTAGGATTTTTCAACCAAATACAAGCATGTGAGTACCCTATAAATTTTATAGCATATCATAAAGAAGAACATAAACATGTTAGGGTTGAATTTAAGCTTGCCTAAGCCCTACATTTTATTTTGGGCCGAAAGTTCACCATGTGAAAACCTAACCCTAAGCAACATGAAATCTCAAGTGCCTTATGTTATCTTCATATCCTTTCATGAGGTAAAAACATAAGCAAGCTAGATTTGAGATTGAGCCTTCCTAAGGTATTTAATCCCTTCATGGCCGAAACCCTAAAGTAAGGTCCTACTTGTTCTAAGCAACATACAAGTATAAAACATCAAGAGAACATTCATATCACATCATAGAAGAGATCATAAGCATGTTAGTTTTTAAATTGAGCTTCCCTAGGGTTTTAAGTCTCTTCATGGCCGAACCCTAAGGTGGGGTATTACCTAACTCCAAGCCGCATACAAGCATGAAATATCAAGGTCATATTCATAGCATATCATGAGGAAAGAAAACTTAAGCATGTGGGTTTTGGTTTTTAGCTTCCATAAGCCTTACAAGTGTCATGGCCGAAAGTTCAAAAGAAACCCTAGGTTGTTAATCCATCTAAACTCGAACAAAAATCATATAACAACTTGTACCACAGGTGAGGGGATACTCACATCCTCTTGCTTGGTCTTTTCCCTAAGAGAAGATACCCTTTGTGAAGAGGAAGAAGAAAGCTTCTCCTTCTAGTGCTCCCTTTTGCTTCTCCTTGCTTGTGAGAGATAGATCTTGAGGATCCCTTCTTGTGGTTTGGTTTTCTTAGGGAGAAAACCTTAGTTGGATTTTCAGAAAGGGGAGAGGGGATGCTCTAGGTCACGGCAATGGTGAGGAAAGGGAAGAAAAAATGAAATCTCTTCTTTGTTTTTCCTCTTATGCTAGGTGGGAGTAAGAAGCAAAAGAAACTTTGCTTTCCCTTCTTCTTAATTCATCCTTTATTCTCTTAATGATGAAGAAAATGTCTTCATTCATCCCCTTAGTTCCTCTCCTCTCATTCCCTCTAGTATCTCCACGAAAATGAAAAAAGAGTGAGGAAGGAAAAGACAACTTGTCTTGCTTCTTAATCAAGAGAATGAGGGAGAAAGCTACTTGATGTTTTCTTGCTTCCTTCTCTTAATCATACTTTTTATCTTTATCTATAATTTCCATTCTCTATTCCATAATAACTTATGATGGTCTAGTGGTAATTCCATAATCCTTAGCTTAAGAAGGTTCAAGGTTCAATCCTTGACCAATTCCTTTTCTTTTATATATTTTTGGTTCTATCTTATCTTCTTTTATTCTAAGAGAAAATCTCCACATACTTAGCTTAAGAAATTCGTGGGTGTTACAGGTACAGCTCGGAGTCACTGGTTGGACTCCATGACTTCCCCAGAAGGTAGAGTTGTTAAGAACTTAGAGTTCATGCTCTCTGTAGGTACCTGAAATTCTTTGGCAAAGGGAATTTATATAAAAGAATGGGTCGCCCCGGTATCAAACAGTACCGTAGCTAAATGCTGAAAGATAACTACTTGACCTGTTACGACCGTGGAGGCACTAGCAGCCTCCTCTTTGGTGAGGGAGAATACTCTGGCATTGGCTGAAACTGGTGGGGCTTCCAGCCTCCCTTGACTGAGCTGGGGTCCATCCAGAGTGACAGACATGTAGTGTAACTGAGGCTTGTTCCCGTATGGCTCTGCCTGTTGTTGGGGTGCCTTAAACTTGTTAGGTCACACTTTAGCCAGAAGTCCTTCTTGACCGCACGAATAACATCCAGTCATACCCAAAAGACAGGCTCCTGGATGTAGTCTCCCACATTTAGGGCAGTGAGGGAACTTGGCCTGCTTGTCTACTGGACCTCCCTTTTGGCTACCTCCTGTATTTCATCGCTTCCTCTTGTTATCTTTACCCTTCCAGAGCTGTTTGCTTGCCTGGGGTTTCTAACTCCCTGCTGTCATGTCTTCTATCTTGACCGGTTTGAGCTGCGTTTGTTATGCCTTGATGCTATTCAGATAGTGCTCAATGACTAATGCCCTGCTGACCAGCTCTTCACCAGTATGTGGTCGGTGAGTTCCATTACTCACATTAAGTGCTATTTCTGGCCTTTCAAAGTAAAATATCTTAATTACTTCTTCTTTAAATGTCTTGGCATTTTAATAAACACCTTGTGTGCCAAAATCCATAAAGTCTTGACTTTGGGATCTACTTAAGGCTTTGGCCTTTTTCTTTCTTTTCTTTTTCTTTATTATACTTTTCTTAAATTCAAAATACTGATAGGGTATTTTTCCATATGCATATATAAGTGAAACTAACTAGGTAACACACAATCATGCATAGAACACAAAAGAAATCTGCACATAAATAATAAAGGAAAAGCATAAAAGAAAGTATAAATACATTCTTACTTAAAGACGGCAAGGCTGGTGTTGAAGTGTGATACTAGAGAATAGGAACTGCTCTGATACCAACTTGTAACACCCCACCCTCCTCACTACTAGTTTGTGAGTGTGGAGCACTACTGGACTACTAACTATACTTATTTAGAGTTGTCCACATATGATTATCAATACATAAAACTCTCTAGACATGCAATTAGTGATAGCGGAAACATGAATAGCTTATCTCTACATTCTACTCCAGCATATATACCAACTAAAACATATCAATCTGTGTATACATGCTAAAAACATATCTAATAATCAGAATATGCATGCAATAATACTACAACTCAAATAATGGAACTATTGTACATGGCAATTAAAAGAAGGAATTCTAAAATACATAAAGTCACTCTGATAATAAAATCATCAACATGAATAAATTGCTATCTTAATAAATTTTTAAACTGAGTCCCAAGGCTTCTATAGTCCAAGCATCACACATCCATCCACACCTCCTTGTCGCCTTCCTTTGCTATAGCTTTTCCTTTCCTTTATCAGCAGTAAGAGGAAAATGCAACTATAAGCAAAATTGCTAAGTAAGCGTTATCTAACTCACAAAACTCGAATATGCATGTGACTGGAGGAAATCTAGAAACTGAATGCTCAAAAGAAGATACTACTCATGCTCATCTAATAGCAAAAGAAACATAGCATACTGAAATATTAAACATGTAAGCAAATCTAAACAACATGTTAGCTTATAAGAAAACTAAACTTGCTAAATTTTAAACTTATGTGAAGCTTATTTTGCTTGTTTAAAATTTATACTTTAATACTTCAAAATAATAATCAATTCTTTCTTGGGCCCAGGCGTAGTACCATTGCGCGCTCCCTAGTAAAACTGAGGTAGCGAGCCACCAATTCTACAAGGGTAAAGACCTTGGTCTTACCAGGGCCAAGACCTCGGAATTGGTCACCTGGATTTGTTTAACGACAACCTCGGAAGTCGGGGACTAGCCCATTAAAGTAAAATACTTATTATCTTCTAATTCTCCTAGTATAGAATGCCTCGGCATTTCTTCAAACACTAGGTGTGCCTTTGATCCTCAACTTCTGGAATTTGGAATCAAATCAAGACCTTGGTCTTTTCTTGCTTATACTTCTCACAAAACCATTTATAAATTCATATAAAAATCTGAAACCATGCTAAGAAACTATTCTTTTAACAATTGGTTTTAGGTAGCAAGAAATCCAGACTGAAATCGAAAACTGCAATGCTAATCATAATAGAGTTCAAGCTTGGTACGGTAACAAAAGAAATCAAACCGCATGCTTAGAAATGAAAGGTTGTCCAGGCCTGTTAAAATAACAAGAACTTGCACTGAATTATTGAGCATCACAGAAAAGCCTAAACTTTCATACTTGAATCAAACAACATGATCTAATATGGAATACTAAGCCAAAATCACAAACTGAAAGATAAATCTGCAAGGATAAACATAAGCCGATCATGCCCATTAAGGTAACAAGGGAAACCTAAATCTGTGCTACTAATGAATCACACATGCATTCAAAACTAAAATAGAAACTGTTGAAACTTTAAAAGGAATCCACAGCATGCTCATCACATACACAGCAGGCATACTTAATGCATCTAGAAAAAGGTTTGCAGCTGGGAACCAAATCAAACGTATCTATTCTTCATACCCAATGCCACGATAAGAAAAAAAAATACAACCATACTTCATGCTCAATACCACGACAAGGAAAACACAAAACCCGATCATTACTATTCTGCAGTAATCCACAAAAAGAACACTTACCTACATGCTTAGTCTAATTACCTTCTTCCTTTAAGATCCATGGCAGAAATTTCAAAACCAACAATCTTATCACATACTTCAAATTCAAGAAGAACAAAGGTCTGGAAACTACTCCTACTGCAGGTGAGTAATGCTTACCTTGGTGTTCTTGGACTTACAACCGAAGAAAGGCAGCTAGGGCTTCGGGAAAACTCAAGCTCTCGACCTCTGCTTCGTGCTTACAGCTTCTCCTCAACGAGAGGATCACAACCGTGTAAAGAACCCATGAAATTAACCCCTCGTCGGTCGTCGGAGACGAAACCTAGCTCCAGCTTCGTTTCCTGCCTGAGCACCGTCGTCACGAGCGAGAGGAGAGGAGAGGAGAGGAGAGGATGGTTTAGGTCACAGGAAAATAGAACTTCAACTTATCCCTCTTTATAACTTAGTATTTCTGTTATCTACTACCACATAAATTAATTTCACCCGATATTTGCTCAGCACCGCCCGCTTGGGCGCTTGGCCATCGCGCTTCGCTTAAGTCTTGGACCAGGTCGGAGGTCGCGGGTTCGAACCTCGACCGAAACTCTTTTATACTTAATATTTTCTGTTTTCTATTACTGCTTAAGTTTATTTCGCTATATATTTAATCAGCACGGCCCTGCTGGGTTCTTGGTGATCCGAAACAACTTAAGGCTTTGCTTAACTAGAGGTCTCCGGTTCGATCCTCGGCCGAACCTCTTTATTTTTTGCAACTTCTTTCTTTTGGTAAAAATACCAAACGAACTCTGAAAATTACATAAAAATACTCTAAAAATTTTTAAAAATCTCTAGAATATTTCTAAAGCATTTCTAAATATTTTTAAGTATTATTAGGACTCGTAATGAGGAAATTTGGGTTGTTACAAAAACATACATCATGAAGTTGATATAAAGTAATGACATGTTCATCTAATCAAACAAGCATAAGCATAAGGTAGTAGCATGTTCATTTAGGCATCATAGACATATCACACAAGAGCATTTTTCATGAAGCATAATAATCATGTAGCATGAGATAAGCATATGCAAGATGTTCTTTTGAAAACATATATCCTAATCATATAGCATGAAACAAACATATGCAAGATGTTCTTTTGAAAACATATATCATATAGGTACTTAAACATAAATCTCAACATGAGGGCCCGACATTGTACCACATACATGAATTGCGCGCATCCTAAATAAATCTGAGGTAGCTAATCTCGAACCTACTAGGAACTAGGCCTGTTTCGTTGATCATCGACCTAGGGGGAACTTAGGAGCCCATCCCATGGACCATTCTTAGGGTCCGGTACAAGCCAATTCAAAAGTAAAATAGTATATCATGTTCCTGTCATATCATGAAACATAGTGTTGGATCGAAATGCGCTAGAGGGGGGGGTGAATAGCGCTCACGGCTATTGTGTTCGATTATCGGAATCGTAAAAAAAACTCGTTCAGAAATTAACGCATCGGAAATGAAATAATGAAACACAGACACGAAGGATTTTACTTCGTTCGGAGCCTGTGACGAATCCTACTCGAAGGCCCGCGATCCTTGATCACTTTCGATGGGCAACAACTATAAGCACGATTATTACAAACTAAGTATTACAATAAGTGCGTTAAATAAATCTATACCGACAACGGAAAATGAGATTTCGGAGCTCTGGGTCGTCGGGCACGAGTATCAGCACTTCGAAACGTCTTTTGGAGCAGCACGTGGCAAGAGAATCACTTGTAATCAGATGAATTGAGGTGCTGCTCGAAACCCCCTTATAAAGGGTGTTCAAGGCGCCTTGGAAGCCTCCGAAGGCGCCTCCATACTGCCGAGTCACCCGCGTGGATCATGCTTGAACTGGTCGAAGTTCATCTGCTCAAGGCGCCTTATGCCCCATTCAAGGCGCCTTCCAAGGCACCTTATAACTCCTTCAAGGCGCCTCCCAAGGTGCTTCACAGCCAGCTCCAGCTTTGCACCCGAGGCGCCTCCAAGCTCCATGGAGGCGCCTCGAACACTGTTCATCCGAGGAAAGACTTTATTATTTTGTACCTGCAAGACATGTTAGTCCAAAACAATATCCTGCAACACAAGGTTAGCACATAAAGCCATAAATAAGGTAACAAAATATTATCGATAGTCATCAGACTATCCAGGTCTGACTTCGGATTTCCGTCCGGAAATCCAAGGTCGACCCGACGCCTACTGTTCCCTCTACAGGGAACGCGTCCTCACCTACTCCACTCAGGAGATTTACCTGCTGCCAGTGCGATCCTCCAGATCGACTGGACTTTTGCTCAACACTCGACGCTTCCGGACTTTCTGCTGGACATCCGCTTCCCGGCTAGTCCAGTCTTTCACCTGGTTCGCGACACCAGGACTTTCCACCTAGGGTTACCACCCCCTAGGACTTTTGCCTGAAGCCATCGACCTGCCAAGACTTTCCGCATAGGGTTACCACCCCCTATGACCTAGGGTTCCCACCCCCTAGGGTTTTCCCTTTGCCTAACCGCAGCTAGGACTTTCCTGAGATACTCAAGCAGACTTGTTAGATCACAAAACACCTTAACTTTGAATCCTTTGCCATTATCAAAACACGAGTTCGATCGTCGGATGCTTCCCGCATCAACACATAGCATGTTGTTGTCGTATCATGAAGCATATCATGTTCTTGTCATATCATGAAGCATATTATGTTCTTGTCATATCATGAAGCATAACATGTTCTTGTCATATCATGAAGCATATCATGTTCTTGTCATATCATGAAGCATATCATGTTCTTGTCATAAAATGAAGCATATCACGTAGCATAACATAGAGAGTCATTATCATGCATGGTTAGGGTTTTGAACTTTCCATAATTCCTAATCCACATCTTGGCCGAAACTTGCATGGACATGATCTTAAATTTTTAAGCAACTTTATCCAAGGAAAGCATCATACTAACATCACATCATACATAGCATAACATGGGAGAAAACATAAGCAAGTCTAGTTGGAATTAAGCTTCCCTAAGTCCCTTCCTTTCTTCTTGGCCGAAACTTACAAGGTATGGCCTTAGGTTTTAAGCACTTTTAAAACAAGGAAAGTATCATACTAGCATCACATGGTACTCATCCTAACATGGGAGACCTTTAGCAACATAAAAGGACTTCTCACCCTATTTTTCCTTGGTTGGGCCGAAACTTACAAGAGGTGTCATCCTAGGTGTTAAGCAACATAAAGCATGGAAACTTTACACTAACATCATATAATGGATTACACACCATGAGCAAGCATAGTTAGGTTTTAAAAATTTCCTAAATCCATTTTATTCCTCCTTGGCCGAAACTCTAAGAGCATGGTTCTAGGTTTTTTTTAGCAACTTTAAAACATGGAAACCTTAACTAACATAATACAGTGGATCACATACCATAAGGAACATAAACAAGCATAGTTTAGGTTTAAAAACTTTCTTAAATTCATCTTATTCTTTCTTGGCCGAAACCTAAGAGCATGGTTCTAGGGTTTTTAGCAACTTTAAAATATGAAAACCTTAACTAACATAATATAGTAGATCACATACCATAAGGAATCATAAACAAGCATAGTTTAGGTTTAAAACTTTCTTAAATCTATTTTATTCCTTCTTGGCTGAAACCCTAAGAGCATGGTTCTAGGGTTTTTAGCAACTTTAAAACATGAAAACCTTAACTAACATAATATAGTAGATCACATACCATAAGGAATCATAAGCAAGCATAGTTTAGGTTTAAAAACTTTCTTAAATTCATCTTATTCTTTCTTGGCCGAAACCTAAGAGCATGGTTCTAGGTTTTTAGCAACTTTAAAACATGAAAACCTTAACTAACATAATATAGTGGATCACATACCATAAGGAATCATAAACAAGCATAGTTTTGGTTTAACAACTTTCTTAAATCTATTTTATTCCTTCTTGGCTGAAACCCTAAGAGCATGGTTCTAGGTTTTTTTAGCAACTTTAAAACATGAAAACCTTAACTAACATCATATAGTAGACCACATACCATAAGGAATCATAAGCAAGTATAGTTTAGGTTTAAAAACTTTCTTAAATATATTTTATTCCTTCTTGGTCAAAACCCTAAGAGCATGGTTCTAGGGTTTTTAGCAACTTTAAAACATGAAAACCTTAACTAACATAATATAGTGGATCACATACCATAAGGAATCATAAACAAGCATAGTTTAGGTTTAAAAACTTTCTTAAATCTATTTTATTCCTTCTTGGCTGAAACCCTAAGAGCATGGTTCTAGGTTTTTTTAGCAACTTTAAAACATGAAAACCTTAACTAACATCATATAGTAGATCACATACCATAAGGAATCATAAGCAAGTATAGTTTAGGTTTAAAAACTTTCTTAAATTCATCTTATTCCTTCTTGGCCGAAACCTAAGAGCATGGTTCTAGGATTTTTAGCAACTTTTAGAACATAAAAACCTCGAAAGCTACTTGTACTGTAGGTGAGGGAGATACTTACATCCTCTTGCTTGGGTTTAATAAGAGAATACCCTTGGTGAAGAAGAAGAAGGAGACCCTTTTCACTTCTAGAATTCCCTTTTCGTTATTCTTTTTCTTGCAAGAAGAAGTGTGTTTTAAGGACCTCCCTTTGTGAAGTTTTCTTAGGGAGAATGCCCTTAACTTGAATTTGGCAATGGGAGAAAGAAGAGCTTGGATTTTCGGTGAAGGAAGGAGAAGGAGGAAGAAGGAAAAGAATAACTTTTCTTTCCCTTTCTTCTATTTATTCTCCATGAAAGGGAGAAGGGAAAATACCTTTTCATTCTTCCTTTCATTTATTCTAAATGAAGGGAGAAGGGAAAATGAACTCTTCATGCTAAATGAAAGGGAAGAAAGAAAAGATAAACTTTTCTTCTAAGTGAAGGGAGAAAGGTGTCCCTTCACCATCCCTACCCTTAACTACAATTCCCCTTTCCTTCCTACCAATACTTTCTCTTGGCCTATTGGTTATCCCATACTACTTAAAACTTGCCACTTGTTAAGAGGTTCAAGGTTCAAGCCTTGACAACTCTTTTTTTTCTCTTTTCTTTTTTTTCGTTCCATTTTCTCTTATTCTTAAAAGAAATTCATATGAAATTGCTGGGCGTTACAATCCTCATACCTTCTAAAAAGTTCGTCCTCAAACTTAGAATAGCTCTGGGTATCTTTGTTTCATATCGTCCTCACGTTCCCAGGTGGCTTCTTCGGATCGTTGATTTTGCCACATGACCTTTACTAAGGGCACTTCTTTATTCCTTAGTCTTTTGACTTCATGATCTAGTATCTGAATAGGATGACTTTCATAACTTAGGTCCTTTTTAACTTGCACTGTTTGCGGCTCAATCACTTGGTCTATACTGGGAATACATTTCTTGAGCATTGAAACATGGAACACGTTGTGAATAGCTGACATCTCCTGAGGCAGCTCTAGTTCGTAAGCTACCTTGTCGACTCTTTTCAGTATCGGATACGGTCCAACATAGCGCGGGCTTAGCTTACCATTCTTTCCGAATCTCATCACCCCTTTCATAGGAGCTATCTTAAGAAACACTGAATCCCCGACACTGAATTCCAATGGCCTACGTCGCTTATCCACATAGTTCTTTTGTCGGCTCTGAGCAGTTTCTATTCTTTGGCGAATGTTCTGTATAGCTCGGGTGGTGTCATCAATGAAATCTGTTTGGAGTCCTATCTCTTTCTTTTCACCACCTTCGTACCATCATATAGGAGACCTACATCTCCTCCCGTACAGAGCCTCGTATGGTGTCATTCCAATAGTAGCTTGGTAGCTATTATTGTAGGCGAATTCTGCTAAGCATAGATATTGACACCAGCTCCCCTTAAAATCTAAGGCGCAAGCTCGTAACATATCTTCCAACACTTGGTTCACTCTTTCCGTTTGTCCGTCGGTATGAGGATGGAACGTAGTACTGAATAATAACTTCGTGTCAAGAGCCTTCTGAACACATTCCTAGAAATGTGAAACAAAGCGCCCATCTCTATAGGAAATAATGGCCTTAGGAATCTCATGTAATCTGATAATTTCCTTAACATATAATTGAGCCAGCTGCTCAGTCGAGTAAGTCATCTTGATTGCTAAGAAGTGGGCAAACTTTGTCAATCTATCCACGATTACCCATATAGCATCAATCCGTTCGTCGTTTTGGGAAATCCTGAGATGAAGTCCATAGAAATATCTTCCCATTTCCATTCTGGAATTTGAATTGGCTGCAGTACTCCTCCAGGTCTCTAGTGTTTTGCTTTAAAGGGTAGGTCAAGCAGGTACTGACATATTGAGCCACATCTCTTTTCAAACTGAACCACTAGAACTTCCCTTTCAGGTCTTGGTACATCTTGGTGGATCCAGGATGCATCACATAAGGTGTTCCGTGAGCCTCTTCCAATAACTTCTTTCACAACTCTGGATCGTCGGGAATACACAAGCGATCTCTGAGGTATAGTATTCCGCTGTCAGCGATACAAAATCCATCGTTCTTTCCTTCTTGGACCTCTTGCTTGATCCTTTGGATGCTTGGGTCACAGGTTTGTTTTTTTAGTATATCATCAAACAGTGTCAATGTTATTGTCAGGGCAGAGAGCTATCCGGTCATGCTTTCGACCCCATAACCCATACTTTCCCTTTTCTTTCCAATAAATTCGAACATCGGTTCTGCCTCTGGCCGGAAGACCACTTTTCTTTTACAACACTCGATCGAGGCACCGTACTTGCTCATGAAGTCCATGCCCAAAATAATGTCATAATCCTGCATGTCGAGCACTATCAGATCACAATAGAGTTCCTTGTCTGCGATTCTGACAGGTGCGGCTTGCAACATATAAGTAGATGGCATCACTTCTCCCGAGGGCAGGGTTGTTAAGAGCTTGCAATCTAAAATTTGTGGTGGTATGTCTATCTTCTTTGTGAAAGGCGTAGAGACAAACGAGTGTGTTGCCCCAGTATCAAATAATATAGTAGCATGCTGACTGAAAATAAATATCTGACCTGTGACAACCGTAGAAGCATTCGCCATGTCTTCCTTGGTGAGAGAGAAAATCCTGGCATTTGTCGTAATTGGCGGGGCTTCCAATCTCCCTTGGCTTATCTGAGTACCATCTATCGCAACTTGCATCTGGTGTAGCTGTGAGGGAGCACCCCTGTTCTGGATGTACTGCTGAGGAGGTGTCTGAACCTGGGTAGGGCAGTCTTTGGCTCGATGTCCTTCCAGTCCACAGTTGAAGCACCTATTTGTGCCCTTGTGACACACCTCGGGATGCTTCTTTCCACATGTAGTGCTCTGGGGGTACGTGGCTTGTTTGTTTGCTGGACCATCCTTAGGATTGTTCCATTGCTTTCTCTTACCATTGGGGTTTCTTTTCCAGTTGGCTTTGGTACTTTGAGGTTTCTGTCCTCCCGACTGGGCTTGACCCTTGCCTTCGTTCAACGCCTTCAGATAGTGTAAGGTGATCAGGGCACTACTGATCAACTCTTTAGCGGTCTGCGGTCTATTAACTCCACCGGCCACATTCAGAGCTATCTCGGGTCTAAGCATCTTTAGCATGAGTCTGACTCTTTCTCTTTTTGTGTTGACCAACTCTGGGTATAGGCGTGCTAGTCGGTTGAATCTTTTCACTGCTTCATTAACTGATAGGTCACCTTGCCGGAACACGGTGAACTCGTCGTAGTGCTTGTTCGTAACACGCATATGGAAGAATTCTTCGAAAAATTCAGCTTCAAAGTCCGTCCATCTCATCTGGTTCACTTGCCTCTTTGCTTTAACTCTGTCCCACCACATTCTGGTATCTCCCGAAAGGCAGAATGATGCACACTTGACCTTTTCATGTTCAGGCCAGTCCAGTAGCTCTACTATACTTTCTATAGTCTTGAACTAGGCTTGAGCGTCCCATGGTTCACAAGTGCCAGAGAAATTTTCCGGCTTCAACCTCTGCCACTGAATTAGATACGCCTCTTGTCGAACCACCGGGGCTGGGCCTATCGGTGGTACTGGTGCAGCTGTAGGCACGACTGACATCTGATTATGATTCACTGGTTGGGTGGTAGGGTTCCCTTGCTGATTCATCAGAGCATTAATTACTTGTTGCTGCTCTGTAACCTGATGCTGAAGTTCAGTAACTACATGCATCAGATCAGGTGGGGGTATTGTCTCATCGACTCGGTTATTGCGTCTTCTAGCCATGCTTATCTTCATATATGACAACAAAGCTAGCATAAGTTATCATTATTCCTAACCATGCTAGCATAAGATTAGTATCATTCCTACTTACATTCATGCATGCTTAGACTAAAAACATTTCTTTATCATACATAAGAAAAATAAAGTAGGCATAGAACTTCTTACATGGAGCGGTAGTATGGAGGCTTGATGTGTGTGTAGTGGAAAGGTAGACCTGCTCTGATATCAAACTGTAACGCCCACCCTTCCCCTAGTCTTAGCAAGGGCGGTGCTACGCGAACATACATACATGCATAAGAAATCATTGTAGTTGAAGAATTTTTTTTTTATTCTTTACAACTTAAAACTTAATCATATAACCAAAACATGTGAACATGCTAGTATTCATGTATATAAAAATTTATTTACTATCTATTACTTGAAACATGATACATGCTTGTCTAACTAAAGCATAAAGTGTACTAAGATAAGAAGAAAACTAAACATGTATACTACTCTCTAGAGTTCATGATCACTAACAATTCTCTAAATAAACAAGTACTTAGCATTTCGAGGTATCATGGAAGCAAGAGTAAGTATAGCTCACCTTAAGTAAAAACATCCAACAAGTTCAATCTAATATCATCAAAAGTAGCAAGAAAGAAATAGTTCACATGCAAAAGCTTAAAACATATATAAGTCCTGAAAACACAAAACAAATCTCTTCCACCATGCCACTACCACACACATCCTTTGCCCCTCCTGCTGCTCCCTTTAGTTTAACCATGCTTTACCCTTTTCTACAGTACAAGAAAAATAAAACTATAAGCACATAGGCTTAGTAAGATCCTTTCCTACTCACAAAAACATACATCATGAAGTTGATATAAAGTAATGACATGTTCATCTAATCAAACAAGCATAAGCATAAGGTAGTAGCATGTTCATTTAGGCATCATAGACATATCACACAAGAGCATTTTCATGAAGCATAATAATCATGTAGCATGAGATAAGCATATGCAAGATGTTGTTTTGAAAACATATATCCTAATCATCTAGCATGAAACAAACATATGCAAGATGTTCTTTTGAAAACATATATCATAGTCATACAGCATGAAACAAACATATGCAAGATGTTCTTTTGAAAACGTATATCATATAGGTACTTAAACATAAATCTCAACATGAGGGCCCGGCATTGTACCACATACATGAATTGCGCTCATCCTAAATAAATCCGAGGTAGCTAATCTCGAACCTACTAGGAACTAGGCCGGTTTCCTTGACCATCGACCTAGGGGCAACTTAGGATCCCATCCCATGGACCATTCTTAGGGTCCGGTACAAGCCAATTCAAAAGTAAAATAGTATATCATGTTCTTGTCATATCATGAAACATAGCATGTTCTTGTCGTATCATGAAGCATATCATGTTCTTGTCATATCATGAAGCATATCATGTTCTTGTCATATCATGAAGCATAACATGTTCTTGTTATATCATGAAGCATATCATGTTCTTGTCATAAAATGAAGCATATCACGTAGCATAACATAGAGAGTCATTATCATGCATGGTTAGGGTTTTGAACTTTCCATAATTCCTAATCCACATCTTGGCCGAAACTTGCATGGACATGATCTTAAATTTTTAAGCAACTTTAACCAAGGAAAGCATCATACTAGCATCACATCATACATAGCATAACATAGGAGAAAACATAAGCAAGTCTAGTTGGAATTAAGCTTCCCTAAGTCCCTTCCTTTCTTCTTGGCAGAAACTTACAAGGTATGGCCTTAGGTTTTAAGCACTTTTAAAACAAGGAAAGTATCATACTAGCATCACATGGTACTCATCCTAACATGGGAGACCTTTAGCAACATAAAAGGACTTCTCACCCTATTTTTCCTTGGTTGGGCCGAAACTTACAAGAGGTGTCATCCTAGATGTTAAGCAACATAAAGCATGGAAACTTTACACTAACATCATATAATGGATTACACACCATGAGCAAGCATAGTTAGGTTTTAAAACTTTCCTAAATCCATTTTATTCCACCTTGGCTGAAACCCTAAGAGCATGGTTCTAGGTTTTTTTTTAGCAACTTTAAAACATGGAAACCTTAACTAACATAATACAGTGGATCACATACCATAAGGAATCATAAACAAGCATAGTTTAGGTTTAAAAACTTTCTTAAATTCATCTTATTCTTTCTTGGCTGAAACCTAAGAGCATGGTTCTAGGGTTTTTAACAACTTTAAAATATGAAAACCTTAACTAACATAATATAGTAGATCACATACCATAAGGAATCATAAACAAGCATAGTTTAGGTTTAAAACTTTCTTAAATCTATTTTATTCCTTCTTGGCCGAAACCCTAAGTGCATGGTTCTAGGGTTTTTAGCAACTTTAAAACATTAAAACCTTAACTAACATAATATAGTAGATCACATACCATAAGGAATCATAAGCAAGCATAGTTTAGGTTTAAAAACTTTCTTAAATTCATCTTATTCTTTCTTGGCCGAAACCTAAGAGCATGGTTCTAGGTTTTTAGCAACTTTAAAACATGAAAACCTTAACTAACATAATATAGTGGATCACATACCATAAGGAATCATAAAAAAGCATAGTTTAGGTTTAACAACTTTCTTAAATTTATTTTATTCCTTCTTGGCTGAAACCCTAAGAGCATGGTTCTAGGTTTTTTTAGCAACTTTAAAACATGAAAACCTTAACTAACATCATATAGTAGATCACATACCATAAGGAATCATAAGCAAGTATAGTTTAGGTTTAAAAACTTTCTTAAATCTATTTTATTCCTTCTTGGCTGAAACCCTAACAGCATGGTTCTAGGGTTTTTAGCAACTTTAAAACATGAAAACCTTAACTAACATAATATAGTGAATCACATACCATAAGGAATCATAAACAAGCATAGTTTAGGTTTAAAAACTTTCTTAAATCTATTTTATTCCTTCTTGGCCGAAACCCTAAGAGCATGGTTCTAGGTTTTTTTAGCAACTTTAAAACATGAAAACCTTAACTAACATCATATAGTAGATCACATACCATAGGGAGTCATAAGCAAGTATAGTTTAGGTTTAAAAACTTTCTTAAATTCTTCTTATTCCTTCTTGGCCGAAACCTAAGAGCATGGTCTAGGGTTTTTAGCAACTTTAAGAACATAAAAACCTCGAAAGCTACTTGTACTGTAGGTGAGGGAGATACTTACATCCTCTTGCTTGGGTTTACTAAGAGAATACCCTTAGTGAAGAAGAAGAAGGAGACCCTTTTCGCTTCTAGAATTCCCTTTTCGTTATTCTTTTTCTTGCAAGAAGAAGTGTGTTTTAAGGACCTCCCTTTGTGAAGTTTTCTTAGGGAGAAAGCCCTTAACTTGAGTTCGGCAATGGGAGAAAGAGGAGCTTGGATTTTCGGTGAAGGATGGAGAAGGAGGAAGAAGGAAAAGAATAACTTTTCTTTCCCTTTCTTCTATTTATTCTCCATGAAAGGGAGAAGGGAAAATACCTTTTCATTCTTCCTTTCATTTATTCTAAATGAAGGGAGAAGGGAAAATGAACTCTTCATGCTAAATGAAAGGGGAGAAAGAAAAGATAAACTTTTCTTCTAAGTGAAGGGAGAAAGGTGTCCCTTCACCATCCCTACCCTTAACTACAATTCCCCTTTCCTTCCTACCAATACTTTCTCTTGGCCTATTGGTTATCCCATACTACTTAAAACTTGCCACTTGTTAAGAGGTTCAAGGTTCAAGCCTTGACAACTCTTTTTTTTTTCTCTTTTCTTTTTTTCGTTCCATTTTCTCTTATTCTTAAAAGAAATTCATATGAAATTGCTGGGTGTTATAGAATCCTATCATGAATCTAAAAGGTAATATTGTAAATTCAAATAATAAATTTCATATAACCTGTTTTAAGTGTAGGGATAGAGGGCACTATAGAAACAAGTGCCCTGCTCATAAGATTCGGCCCGCACAATCGGAGGAGAAGGAGAAATCGATCCGGAAAAGGAAGAAGCACATTGAATGCTCCAAGTACAGACGAATGGGTCACTGCAAACGATAATGTCCAGAAAGAAGACCCAAGAATCCAGGGGGAGAAATCAAGATAAGTAAATTTACATTACATGAAAATCTAATTTTTACAACACATGTATGTACCCTAGCTAATTCCGCTTACTCTAGTATAGATTTTTCTAGAAAATTAGATATGCATGCTAATAATACAATAAATAAATTTGATTCAAATCTAAATAAGAATAACTCAAAATTATTTAATAAGAAATTAACTTTTAGAAAATTAAAGAAACAAAGTAATATTTTAAAAGATAAAATATATAAGTTAGAAAAGATTATTAATAATTTAACTAATCCACAAAATATAGACTTGGGTTACAAGTCTAAGGTAACGTAAACCCTACAAACTAAGCTATAATCAAGTACCTTTTAATTATTAAATCTAAACTTAAACTAAAGTAAATCTAACTTAAATCTAAACTTAAAAAAAATCTAACCTAAACTAATATCTAATCTAACTTAAATCTAACCTTAAATTCAATTAACTTAGATCTAAATTAAATCAAATTAAAACTCAAAAGTTAACTTAAACTTGTTAACTTAGCTAATAAATTGCTTGACTTGGTTGATCCATGCAAATTACCATGACCATGCATATGCTAAATTGATAAATGTCAATCATGATTGTTAATTGTATAATCTAGAATGGTCAGATAAGGACCTAGGCTTGATTAACACTTGACTAGTTAGACCTAGTGGTTTCAGAAAGAAAATTAAATATCCAATTTCTTTGAAAGGCTTTGTCTAGAAGTGGTGGATATCTCATATCCAAGAATGCCTAGTGCCTCGCCACAGCCTGGAAGCCAATCATTGAAATAATTATTTAATTGACTAACTATAAAACTTGAGTCTAACTCAAATGTAAATCAATCCTTAGATGATAATTTAAATTGAAAATTAAATTAACCATCTCACAAATCTGTTAAGGTTCCCTGATTGAAAATCTAAAAAAGGGTGAGATGGACCTAAGTTTAAAGTAGTTAATCATACTTGATATGGGTTAGGTTTAGTAGGTCCCTGGAGAAAAAGGGAAAGGAGATAGAAGAATTAAGAAGATAGGTCAATATCGACCGAGATATACCTTGATGAAGGAAGATCAATATCGATCGAGATATACCTTGATGAAGGAAGATCAATATCGATCGAGGTATACCTTGGTGAAGGAAGATCAATATCGATCGAGATATACCTTGGGAAAGGCACGTCAATATCGACCGATATATACCTTAATTGGAGTAAGCCAATATCGACCAAGATATACCTTAAAGGAAGTAAGCCAATATCGACCGATATATACCTCAAGGGCGGTAGATCGAAATCGATCGATACATACCTCGGGAAAAATAGGCCAATCTCGGCCAAGATATACCTTAGGGGAAGGCAGGTTAATATCGACCGATATATAACTTAAGGAAAGTAAGCTAATACCGATCGAGAAATACCTTGAGAAGAGTAGGTCAATATCGGCCGGGATACATCTTAGGAAGGGTAAATCAATATCGGTCGGGTTTACACGTTTAAGATAAAAAGCCAGGATTATTTAAGGTAGCATATCTAAAATTAATTAAGTATACATGATCGCCTGAGAATGAAAAGATCCATAGCTCTATAGAGTTGATAATATATTACTGAATGATTAATTGAATGATAATGATAAACTGACCGAACAAGGTCTGGGTTTAATATTTGGTCAATACAAAACATAGTATAATACCCAACTATCTATAACATAATAAAGATAGGATGAACAAGTAGACTCATAATTAATTTAATAAAGATATTTGTATGTGATTGAATAACAGGTTTTACCTATTTGGCAGGAAATGTGTTTCTAGACTTTTCTGCAGGTACTAGACGACAAAGAAGGTACATCTGGGGTACAAAAAAAATTCCTTAAAATCCATTTACCACAAGTACGCAGCTTACGTCATCTCATAACAAACCGGGGTCCACTTCATGACCACGGAGGTTATATGAAGTGGTATAAAAAGGGAAATCCTCTCCGTTGGCTAGGTAAGTTCACATTACTGCTCATATTCACAACCCTAGTTTTCAACTGCTGTTCATCCTCTTCTTCCTTCTTCCACATGAGGAGAGATCACTGACTTGAGCGTCGGAGGGCCTAGCCAGGGATTCCCACCCCGGTCTTAGGTCATTGACGATAGTGTTGGTTGGTCTCTTGTGCGCAGGAAGCCTTGGAAGCTCCGGATCTCGGTTTTCTTCAGTCAGATTTCTCTCTCGTCATTGAAGCTTCTCACGAGGAGGGCATTCTATGATTTTATTCTTCCCGATCCAATTTGGGTTTCTCAGATCGGTATCCAGTTAGGTATTACTCTTCATCAGCAGTAGGTTTTCTCCCCAGCTTTCCATTTTGTCAAGTTTCTCAGACAGGATCAAATTTGGCGCCGTCTGTGGGAACTTCACCTGAATCTGAGACTATAAGATGGAAGAGGTTGGAAAATCAAATCTACTCACTATTAGCCGCGAAGATCTAGATTTTCTCATTAATACTCATGTACAGAAAGCTTTGCAATAACAACAACAACAACTTCAAGCTCATACTGGGGCTACTCTGTCGGTAGCACATAATCCGGTGATTTCGACTACTGAGCACCGGAGGGGAAAGGAGCTAGAAGAAGAGGAACATGTATATTTCCCTCTGGCTACAGTTTCCCCGACTAGGCATCCTCGAGCCTTCCTTCGTACTCCTTTGGAACAGGGAGGATGAAAGCCTATATTTCAAGCATCCTCTGGCGAAGCACCAGACAGGGAGAAGCGCAAAGTTAAGATGATAGCTAGCGATAGCTCGCCGGAAAGAATCATTTCTCCATTCTCTCAAAGTGTACTGGATGACCCGCTTCCCAAGCGGTATCTGTTAGAGTGTATACTAAAAGCCTAGCTTTTGGTATAAATATTTATCTAGAAATAAGAATCACATTGGTCAAATGTCTACATTTATGATAAATGTAGTTGCTCAATTAATTTATATTGTAGATAACATGGTGTGTGGTGTCACACACAGAAGATCATGTTATCGGTTCCTTATAAATTATAAACAGTAGCTCACGACTAAGATGGAAAGGAACAAACCATTGGAAGGTCATAGTGTAATTAGGTGTTAGTTTATCTTAACTATATAAATACACTAGTACACTTAGAGTGTATTGAGTAGGACCATTTGAGGTCGTTCTTTTTATACTGACTTTATAAAGGAACAAAGACCTCAGTTATTATGGAAGTGTGTGCTCTTAATCCTAATATAATAACAAGCACATATATTTGATATTTATTTCTTTAATTTATCAATGGGTGAGATTTAGTTCAATGAATCAATAAGCCCGATAAGTTGGGAAATGATATCACTTATAGTGTGTGTTGTTGATTATAGAAGGAAACTGTGTCCTAGTGATACTAGGTTGATAATGTCCTCAAGAGGAGCTCATAAGGATTGTCATGTTAAACCCTGCAGGTGGACTTAGTCCGACATGATAATAAGGTTGAGTGGTACTACTCTTGGACTAAGAAATTAATTAAATGAGTTGTTAGTAACTCACTTAATTAGTGGACATTCGATATCTTAAACACAGGGAGACTAACACACTCATAATAAGAAGGAGCCCAAAAATGTAATTTGGGATTGGTGCGGTAGTTCAATAATAATTCTCTAGTGGAATGAATTATTATTGATAAAATTAAGTTGTGTGTTGGGGCGAACACGGGATGCTTAATTTTATCGGGAGACCAAAACCAATTCCTCCTCTCGGTCCCTATCGTAGCCTCTTATTTATAGAGTTCTATACCCACCTATACCCACCTTCTATACCCACACAATAGGGGCCGGCCAAGCTAGCTTGGGAACAAGCTAGGGCCGGCCTAGGTATAAAATTGGGTGGCCGGCCCTAGCTTGAACCCAAGCTAGTGGGGGCCGGCCAAATTAAATTTAAAAGGGATTTTAATTTTAGTTTTTATTATGTGGAAGAAATAATTTATTAAAGAGAATTAAAATTAAAATATCTCTCTTGTAAAAGATCTACAAAAGATTAAAGAAAGAGATTAAATCTCTTTCCTTATTTGTAGATTGGAGAGTTATTTTATTTTCTCTTTAAAAATTATCCACATGTTGATAAAATTAAAATTATAGAAATTTCCTTTTATCAACCATGAAGAGATTTTTAAAGAGAAATTTTATTTTTAAAATTTCCGGAAACAAATTAGGAAGTTTTAATTGTTGATTAAAACTTGTCCAATTTGCTCTCCAATGATGTGGCCGGCCATTGAACTTTAATTTGGAAAATTTGTTTTATTTTTCTAAATTAAATCATGTCAAGGAAATTGAGGAAATTTTATTGTAATTAAATTTCTTAATTTGCCTAGGCCAAGGAATATAAAAGAAGGGATGAGGGTGCCTTCATGAGATACAACCTCTATTGTTTTCTCTCCCTCTTTTCCTTGGTGTTGTGGCCGGCCATCATCTCTTCTCTTCTTCCTCTTTGTGGTGGCCGAAACTCTCTATTGCTTGGAGGTCTTGTGGAGGCCGGATACTACTTGGAGAAGAAGAAGAAGAAGGAGAGGAAGCTTGCATCTCTTAGAGCTTGGTTGGTGTTTTTCTTCTTCCTTGGTGGAGCTTTCTTGTTTTGGCCGAACCTAGCTAGGAGGAGAAGAAGGTGCTTGGTGGTTTCTCATCTCGGAAGATCGTTGCCCACACAACGTCCGAGGTTAGAAGAGGAATACGGTAGAAGATCAAGAGGTTTTTTCTACAAGGTATAACTAGTAATTTTTCTTTCCGCATCATGCTAGTTATTTATGGAAATAATACCAAATACAAGAGGCTTACGTTCTAGTATTTCGAATATGTTTTTCGAAGTTGTGTTCTTTTGTTTTCTTTCTTTTCCTTGTGATTTGATTGTTCTCTTTGGTTAACCTAAAGTTATTTTAGGAAATTAAATATTAGCTTTCTATTAAAGGTTTTGTCTAGTCGGTGGTGGTTGCTCCCATATCCAAGAAGGCCATGTGCCTCACCACGTCAGTACTGGGAACCTTTTATGAAAATTAATATTTAATGGAATTAATAACTTAAGGAGACTTGGGTCGAACGTGTTAAGTTCCGCAGGAGATCCAAGTCAAAACCTAAAAGAACAAATAGATTAAGTTTTGGATCAAACGTGTTAAGTTCCGCAGGCGATCCAAAATTTAATTTAAAAGAACACATGGTAGCTAGGAAAAGGTTCAGACCTTTGTACAAAATTTTTGTACAGTGGAACCTCTAGGTTTTCTGAGTAGCAACCAACAGTATCAAAATCTTCAGATCGGCGAGTACATTGGGACTACAGATCCGAAAGATCAATTGTTAAAATTTGAGAATGTAGCACTACTACAATAATTTTCTGATGGAGTGAAATGTCGGATGTTCCTCACAACACTCGGAGGAGCCGCACATCGTTGGTTTAAGAGATTGCCGGAAAAATCTATCCAAAAGTTCAAGGACTTCAAGAAGGTTTTCCTACACCATTTCTCTAGCAATAAGAGGTACCATAAAACTCCCTGGAGTCTATTTTCAATTAAAAAAGCATCTAAGGAGTCCATTAGAGCCTATATCAAAAGTTTCAATCAGGTAGCTATTGATGTACCCAACGCTACTACTGAAATATTAGTAAGTGCTTTTTCTCAAGGTTTGAATGATAATGATTTCTTTAAATATCTAGTGAGATATCCTCCTATCAATTTTGACTCCTTAATCGAGCGTGCCATTGAATTCATTAACGTTGAAGAAGCTCAAGCTACCCACAGAAAAGATCTTCTCCTACCTCTGTTAAGGAGAAGGCTCCGGCTCCTGTCCCTCCGCCTAGAGGACCTCGAGTAGATCATCCACCTCATCGTCATCCGGAATATCGTCCGCAAGCAGTACAACACGTGGAGATGCAACAAGAAGCACCAAGATGGTGGTGCACATACCATAAGACCAGCAGTCATCATACAGAGGACTATTTTGTTTTGAAAAATAAGAGAGCAAATAGGGATCGTTATCAAAGGAAAAAATTATTATTGGCAACAATACCCTAGACAACAAAGTCCGCTCAAATTAGAATATCGCCCAGTCGAACCTCAACAAGGCGCATTACCAACCCGGGCCGGTACAAGCCAGGCGCCCGAGAAAACTCAGCCTGATATCATGACCGCTCGGCAAGAAGAAAACAGGAGCAATACCGCCCGAGGTAACATTAATATGATCGCAGGTGGGCCTACTGATGGAGATTCCAATAGGGCCAGAAAAGCACATGCACGGAGACTTGAAATACATGTCGTAGGGTGCAGCATGGAGAGAACAGCTGGTCCGGAAATCAATTTTGGGCCCAGAGACCTCGAGGGGGTAGAAATACCCCATGATGATGCATTAATAATCAAGGTTGTGATAATTAATTATGCTATTTCTCGTACCTTTATAGATACTGGTAGTTCTGTGAATATTATCTTCAAGAAAGCTTTTGATCAGCTGCAGATTGACCCAAGTGAACTTCAATAGATGGTAACTCCTTTATATGGATTCACTGGTAATGAGGTACAACCGCTGGGTCAAATAAAATTGGCCATATCTCTAGGGGAAGAGTCTCTTATGAGAACAAGAAGATCCTACTTTATGGTGGTGGATGCCCCTTCCTCCTATAATGTGATACTGGGTCGACCGTCCTTAAATGAGTTTAGGGCGGTCGTTTCTACTTTCTGTCAAAAGATTAAATTTCCCGTTGATGACCAGGTCGGGGAAGTGCGGGGTGATCAGAAGACAGCCAGAAAATGTTATGTGGAGATCGTCCGAACTGAAGCCAGCGCCGCTTAGAAAATCCAAAGAATGGAGGTTAATGTCATTCAAGAAAAGTCATCTGTTCTGGTTTATGAAGAAAAGGAAGAAGTCCAGATACAAACCGGTCGACCTGAAGCTACTACTTATGTCGCGATCGATCTTGATCCTACATTGAAAGCCGAGCCGGTTCAGTGCTTGAAGAAAAATAATGATGTCTTTGCCTGGACGCCTAAAGAAGTCATGGGTGTTTCCCCTTCAGTCATGGAGCATTCTTTGCATGTTTTCCCAGATGCCCAGCCGGTCATGCAAAGAAAAAGAAATTTTAGTGCAGAACAAAATCAGATCATCAAGGAAGATGTGACTAAACTCATGGAAGTAGGTTACATCAGGGAGGTACAGTTCCCTAGCTGGCTAGCAAATGTGGTCTTGGTCTCTATGCCCGGCAACAAATGGCTGGTATGTATTGATTTCCGTGATCTCAACAAAGCTTGCCCGAAAGATTATTATCCGCTGCCTCAGATCGATCAATTAGTAGATTCTACATCTAGGTGTGAATACATTTCTATGCTGGATGCCTATTAGGGCTATCATCAGGTCCCCTTAGCTAAGGAGGACCAAGAAAAGGTCAGTTTCATAACATCTGAAGGTACTTATTGTTATAATGTTATGCCCTTTGGATTAAAAAATACAGGAGCAACTTATCAGAGGCTTATGAATAAGGTCTTCCAAAAATAAATTAGAAGAAATATGAAAGTATATGTCGATGATATCTTAATTAACTCTCTTCAAGCTATTGATCTGTGCAAGGATGTAAAGGAGACCTACAAGACATTGAGGCAATATGGGCTCAAGCTAAACCCAGGCAAATGTTTATTTGGAGCAAAGGGTGGAAAGTTCCTGGGCTATATGGTGTCCGAGAGGGGAATAGAAGTCAACCCAAGCAAAGTCAAAGCTCTGCAAAACATGGAGCCACCACGCAACATGAGGGAAGCTCAAAGACTCACCGGCCGGATTACAACCTTGTCTAGATTTATTTCAAGGTCGACCGATCGTAGTCTCCATTTCTTCAAGATACTTCAGAAGGCTAACAAATTTCAATGGGACGAGGAATGCGACAAAGCTTTCCAAGAGTTGAAAGACTATCTGTCCACCCTTCCTGTATTGGCTAAGCCTATAGTGGGGGAGAGCTTATGGGTATATCTCTTGGCCAATGAAAATGTTATAGGTTCTATGTTAGTTAGACAAGAAGGGAAAGAGTAACACCTTGTGTATTTTTCTAGCCATTTATTAAAAGGAGTTGAGTGTAGATATACTACACTCGAAAAGTTGGGTTACGCATTAGTGTTGACTGCCCGGAGGTTGCGCCCATATTTTTTAGCACACACAATTATTGTGTTGACCAAAAGTACTCTCAGGCGGGTGTTGCTTAACCCGGAGGCATCAGGTCGACTGATCAAATGGACGACCGAACTTAGTGAGTATGACATACAATATCAACCTCGTTCAGCCATCAAGGCACAAGCTCTAGCAGATTTTATTATAGAAGTTCAAGGCCCTGAAGAAGAAAATACTTGGAAAATTTATGTGGATGGATCCTCAACTAGACAAGGTAGCAGAATTGGTATTCTCCTTATATCTCCAAGGGGAGATAGACTTCAACTTTCTGTCAGGCTAAATTATAGAGCCACTAACAATGAGGTAGAGTATGAAGCACTGATAGCCAGATTACAAGCCGCTCGGCATATAGGAGCAGCTCGAGTTCTCATCTATTCTGATTCTCAGTTAGCAGCTCAACAATTATTAGGTAACTTTGAAATTAATAATGATAGACTCAAGTTATATGCTGAGGCATTTGATAAATTGAAGTCTTAGTTTCAAGAAGTAAATATACAAAAAGTTCCTCGATCCGAAAATCAAGTAGCCGATGAATTAGCTAAATTGGCCTCTGCTATAACACCATGGAATCTGGATCGGCCAGTGGAGCAGACCCTGTTAATATCTTGTATCGAAAGACAAGCTGACGCAGAAATACAAGGTGATTGGAAGGCACCAATCATATTATATTTGCAGCAGGGCATTCTTCCGAATGATACAGAACAAGCAAGGATATTTAAGAAGAGGGTTGCTCAGTACACTATGATAAGGGAGCAGTTATATAAAAGAGCTTTCTCCATACCTCTGCTTAAGTGTATTGGCACAGAAGATGTACAATTTATCTTGCAAGAGGTTCATCAAGGCTCATGTGGTAGTCATATAGGAGGGAGATCCTTAGCTCGCAGAATTTTACTACCAGGATATTTCTGGCCTACTCTACACGAAGATGCTAACAAATTTTTAAGAACTTGTATTTCTTGTCAGAAACATCAGAATATTTCGCATCATCCTACGCAATTATTAAGAACTTCTTATAGTCTCCTGCCCCTTTGATCAATGGGACATGGATATAATGGGCATGTTTCCTATAGCAACTGCACAAAGAAGATTTTTATTAGTAGCAGTGGATTATTTCTCTAAATGGGTAGAAGCAGAATCAATTGCTAGGATTACTAAAGATGCAGTTATCAAATTCCTATGGAAAAATATCATATGCAGATTTGGTATTCCTCATAAATTAGTTTCTGATAATGGAAGACAATTCCAAGGAGACAGAATCTTAGATTGGTGCAAAAGTTATGGTATTATTCAAGCATTCACCTCTGTGGCATACCCACAGAGTAATGGTCAAGCAGATGTAACCAACAGAGAAATTATAAGAGGTTTAAAAACCAAACTAGATCATGTTGGAGGCAGCTGGGTAGATGAATTACCCAGTATTTTTTAGGCGTATCGTACTACACCTCGAGAAGCTACAGGGATCACCCCTTTCCAACTGGTTTATGGGGGTGAAGCAGTAATTCCTATTGAGGTGGGAGTAGAATCTGACAGAAAGCAGTTATATGATGAAGATAACGCTGGTTGACGACTCATGGAGCTGGATCTAATAGAGGAAATCAAAGACAAAGCTACAACTCGTCTCACATCATATCGACAACGAATGAGGCAAAATTATAATAGAAGAGTCATTCCAAGATTTTTTCAAGTGGGAGATCTAGTATGGAAACACGTTAAGCCTGTTGGGGATGTTAGCAAGTTAGCACCACAATGGGGAGGACCTTACCAGGTGGTAGAAAAACTGGCATCAGGCTTATATTATCTCCAGGACACTGAAGGAAGAACTCTCGAGCGTCCCTGGAGTGTGAATCATTTACAGCCTTACCGAACTTAACAAGCTCATATCATTCAAGAATATGTCTTAGAGGACAAATCAAAATTACTTGAAGCAGTTCCCCTGCAAACAAATGACAAGTATGCTCATAATTTATGTACTTTATTCAACTCGATAAATACAATACAGTCCAAATATCGCCCAAGAAATAAATATGGTTCAAACAACATGATGATTAGTAAGCAAACACTTTTAATCTATTCAAGTAACCGTCAATTGGGTGCTCTAAGGAAGAACCTATCAGTTTTCCTTAAGAAAATCTCAAAGACATTAAACCATCACGAGGTTAGTGCAAGCATTTTAGTTTTACATAAATATAATCGATCGGGAAATCTCATGAAGTAACTCGGACGGGTCTTCATGGGAGGAACCAGAGACTTTAAACTATCATAAAAGCATAGTCGATCGGGAAATCTCATGAAGTAACTCGGACGGGTCTTCATGGGAGGAACCGGAGACTTTAAACTATCATAAAAGCATAGTCGATCGGGAAATCTCATGAAGTAACTCGAACGGGTCTTCATGGGAGGAACCGGAGACTTTATACTATCATAAAAGCATAGTTGATCGGAAAATCTCATGAAGTAACTCAGACGGATCTTCATGGGAGGAACCGGAGACTTTAAACTATCATAAAAGCATAGTCGATCGGGAAATCTCATGAAGTAACTCAGACGGGTCTTCATGGGAGGAACCAGAGACTTTAAACTATCATAAAATATAGTCGATTGGGAAATCTCATGAAGTAACTCGGACGGGTCTTCATGGGAAGAACCGGAGACTTTAAACTATCATAAAAGCATAGTCGATCTGGAAATCTCATGAAGTAACTCAGATGAGTCTTCATGGAAGGAATTGGAGACTTTAAACTATCATAAAAGCATAGTCGATTGGGAAATCTCATGAAGTAACTCGGACGGGTCTTCATGGGAGGAACTGGAGACTTTAAACTATCATAAAAGCATAGTCGATTGGAAAATCTCATGAAGTAACTCGGACGGGTCTTCATGGGAGGAACCGGAGACTTTAAACTATCATAAAAGCATAGTCGATCAAGAAATCTCATGAAGTAACTCGAACGGGTCTTCATGGGAGGAACTGGAGACTCTAAACTATCATAAAAGCATAATCGATCGGGATTATATTGTCAGTGTAAATTCAGAGTTATGCGGATTTCTTCATAAAAACCATTTGGTATTACACTTCAGATCAAGATTCAAGGTTCGTGGGGGATTCTGTATATACATATAATCTTGCAAAATTACATTCCCTATCTGGAGTCTCGATCATATGAAGCTCTTTATCTAAAATTACTCAGAATGTTATACTAAACGAAAGCACAGAAATTCCATGAAGTTCTTCATATAAAATCGCTCAGAATTACATGCTCTTCTGAGATATTACCAATGGAGGAATTTATCCAAACAAGAGCTAATTCCAAGGAATAAGGGAGGAATTCTTGAACGAGATAGTACTTATTCTTAGTTCTTAGAAGCATTTCAAAGGAGGCAATGTCGAGCTAACACAAACCAAGAAAAATAGGTAAGTACCAAATTTTCTCTTAATGTTGCAGCTACTTAATTACAGATCTTTTAATTACAAGTCTTTTAATTACAAGTCTTTTCATTACAAGTCTTCTAATTACAAGTCTTTTAATTATAAGTCTTTTTAAATACATAACCATGCTTACTCAAAATGGCTCGTTAAATTTTCGGGTAATTCTTTGTTGAGTCTGCGATAGTTTATGAATAGAGGAGGAGGTTCTCTAGGTAGATAACCACCCTCTCTCAGTTGTTGAAGAATCCCTGCCACAGAATGATTTAAAGCCCCTATGATTCGACGAACATATTCGTTAACAAACGCCGGAGACCTTAGATAAGTTAGGCGTCTCTCTTCCCATGGGTTTTCCTCATGCTCCTTATAACTTTGAAATTCAGCCTGTATTTTAGCTGCTTGATCTTTGAGAGTGTCTTTCTCCAATTTAAGATGTTCCAATTCCTTTCGAAGTGAGGATATTTCATCATCCTGGGCCTTTCTTTGTTCTTGCTCTTCTAGCAAAGCAAAATCTCTTGATGCTGATTCTTGATCCTGATCAGAAAGACAGACATTATGAAGCCTCTCCACTTTCTCTAAAACAAGGCTTTTATGAGAAACATCTGAAAGGGCTTTGTCCTTCAGAGCAATTTCCATCCATAAACCATAATGTAATCGATCCACTTGTAATTCTAAGGTTCTCCTTTCGAGCTCTTTGTTTTTCAATGGTTGCTGTAACTCCTGTAATTCTTTCTTCATAGCCTCTATTTATTGATCTTGTGAGGCTACTTTCTTATATATATAAAGGCATTTGTTTATGGTTATTATGCTTACTTATATTGGTGCCAAATAACTAAGTATAATAGCGTCCTTGAGTAGAAGGTTCTTACCTATATCAATCGGTTAGTTGAATCGATAGTAAGATGATATAGGGAACACTACTCTTAATCATTCCTAGTCAAGTATTAGCATTCAAGGACAATGTTAATGCGACGAGACTAGCATGTAGGTAGGTCAACTTGATGACTTGATCTCACAAGTCATGGATATGGGTATCAAGTTGAAATATCAAGTATTAGCATTCCTAGAAAGTATCATGGATCGTTATATGAGTGTCATATACTTTCTCATGTGGCTATTAGTATGACTATTAGTCCTTGGACCTGAAGTCACCATGGTTCCCTACATAAGGAGTTGCATACTTTGGCTTCGTTAAACGTCATCTGTAACTGGGTGGACTATAAAGGCGATTACTGGGTATGTAACAAATTATGTGGAGGGATGTGAGTGATGTAGATGGGATCTATCCCTCCTATATGACGGGAGTGACATCGATATTCTTGATAGAGTGAGACCACTAAGTGCGTGGTCATACCCAAATGAGTCAATATGAGATGTTGAGCTCATTTGATTGAGTGAGTCTACTTGGGATTCAAGATTTAGATTGATTAGAGGATGACACGGTCTATGCCTCACATTGATCAATCTAGATGTCAAGGATAGAAGGACACTTGTCATATATTGTGAAGAGTCACAATTAGTAGTCGCAAGGTGATGTTGGATCTCAACATTCTTATAACTTGGGTAGTAATGATATGTTGCTAGATACCGCTCATTACTTATGCTTCTAAATGGATTTAGGAGCATTGCCAATATTATAAGAACCTATAGGGTCACACACAAAGGGCAATTAGATGGAGATTAGGTTCATTTGATGAACCTAAAGGATTAGGTCCATGTGATGAACCAAATTGGATTAAGAGTAATCCAAATTAGGCTAATTGAGTTGGACTCAATTTGGTTCATGTGTTAGATGAGTCTAATTTGGACTTAGACTCATTGAGTCAATTTAATTCAATAAATAGATATTCATTAAATTAAAATTGACTTGAACCAATGATTAGATTTGATCAACCATGGGAGAGAAGTGGTCAAGTTTGACTTGACTTGAGAGGAAGATGAAGGGTCAAGTTTGACTTGACCATTTGCCACCTCATTGGTGAGTTGGCAAAGAGTGGGCCAATGATGATGCTCCACATCATCAAGATTGCTTAAGTGGGATGCCACCTCATGGGAGTTACCAAGAGTTGTGACTCTTGGTATTCCATGGAGGTTATTAACCTCATTCATGTGGCCGACCACTTATTCATGGGGTGAGTTTCATTTTTTTATGTAACTCTCATCTTCTTCCTCAAGCTCTCTCTTCTCTCCCTCTCCTCACCTTGGCCGAACCTTTCAAAGGTACTAGCACACCTTTTGTTTGGTTTCTCCATCTCTTACTTGTTTGGATACACATAGAGGAGTATCTACTTTGATACTCTCGAGATCCGGCGAACCTTGATGTGAAGTCCAAAGGTAAAGCTCTTCTCCTTTGTAGATCTTGTTTAGATCTAGGCTAGAAACTCATACTCGAAGTTTTACGTAAATTTTATTTCTTCGCACGGATCCGGTGGTGGGGTTTCGGGGTTTCCGCAACGTAAAAAGCGAGTTTTTGTTTGTATTTTTATGAAGAATATCAGTTCTGTAATATTCTGTAAATTTACTATTTTTATAGATTTTATGCGTATTTTTCTCGTAGAAGCGAAGCACAAGAGTTTAGGATCCTTGGATTAGTCACCTCTTCTTGAGGTGGATACCAAGTAAACCCTAGTTGTTAGCATTGTGTGTGTTTGTATTTTATTTTCCACTGCATATCAAGACAAAACAAGCACAAGTGCGTGACGAGATGCTATTCACCCCCACCCCCTCTAGCGGCTACAAAGGTCCCAACAGGCCCCACCCGGACCGAACTGGGAACGCCACCAGAATTGTCCATCGGGTTGACGACTAGCTCCACAGACCACTAGAGGTCCTTTCAGCATACTTTGTCCTCACTCGCACGCACCCTGGAAAACTTCCCAGGAGGTCACCCATCCTTAGATTTCTCCATGCTAAGCACGCTTAACTTTGGAGTTCTTAAGTTTGGGCTTCCGAAAAGAAAGGTGCACCTTGGTGATATGGATAGTACCATCTAACCTTTTAAGTCATACTTAACCAGAATCTCAGAACCGGGGGGGGGTATTACAGACATACCCACAACTGCTCGGCTCTGGCACTGATGCAAGGGTATGTCAGAATGGAGGATATGTCGATCCGGTCATGGTAACTACAGTCGAGGGCAGAGGCGGATCCACCAGGGGGCAGCGTCGGTGGTCGCCCCCCTTGCCAGCGGAACAAGAAAAAAAAATTTAGAGGCCATAAGAAACTCTTCGCACTTCGCAGTCGTCGGAGAAAAAAACCAGCAATTGCTGGAGAAAACAAAACAAAGAACGTTTTGTTTTCATAACTTTGAACCTAAGTTTACATATATAAACTAGGTTTTTTTTTTTTATTTTTCTCTCACCTCCTTTTGCTTTCCTCCACTCACGAAGAAAACGTAATTGCCATTTTTTTCTCTCTGCCGACCAAAGGTGAAGCCATGAGCCCGTGAAGCCACCTTTCTGCCGTTGTACCGCCGCCCACCTCCTGTCGAGTGCCGACCAACGGCTCTTACCGACAAGTAGGATCTCCGGTTAAACCTCGCCGCCCGACGCAAGGGAGCCGGCGAACAGAAATTGTCTGCCACCGTCGGCCCGCTACCTCCTAGCTGCTGCTGGTCCTAGACCTGGTGCTCCCTTGTCGGCCACACGCGCTGCCTAGCTTCAGCCTTCAGGTAAGTGGGCTTTATTTTATTTTACTTTTTTGATTGTTTCCTCATTATAATGTATGATTTATTAATAATTATTGACTTATACAATTAACAATTGAAAATTTTGATTGTTTAAATGTTTAGTTCATTTGTATATTTGATTGTTGGATAATTTAAAATTTAGATTTTGTATATTTGATTGTTGGATAATTTGTAATTTAGTTTTTGTATAAACTCAGAATATGTAATTAGTTTTTGTTATTAGTTGTTAGTTAATTGTGATTTGTGAATATTGATAATTTATGCTAAATTAATTTTATTTTTTTAAAAGAATTGTGTCGATGAATGATACTAAATACTTTAATTATGTTATTGTTAAATTGTTCACGTTAAGTTTAGTAAAATAATACTTTATGTTGATAATTTTTCCCGTATATTATAATTTATAGAAAATGTTAAAATATTTTGCAAAGAGACTTGGGAGTTCAATTGAATCGTCTAATATTCCCGATAAAGAGTCTACTCCTGCACCACAACCACTACCACCTCCTCCTCCTCTGCAAATTTTATTTGAAAATATTAGAAATATGAGTAGTGAAGTAGAAATTGTTGTTGATCCTGGTTTACAAAAACTGATTGAAGAGTATGATGTTGGTGTTAGAGATCATATTCGAAAAGAATATGTTGCTATGGGTCCTTGTCAACCTCGAGGCCATAATTTTCCAAGAAAAAATGGGTAAAGACAATAGATGTTTTAGAGACGTTTGGTTTAAAGACCGTGATTGGTTGGAGTATAGTATTTCAAAGGATACGGCCTTTTATTTCTGGTGTTATCTTTTTAGACCTAGTAATATAGGGTTTGAAGGAGATGATGTGTTTACGAGATCTGGTTTCGTAAATTGGAAAAAAAGCAATTGAAAAATTCAATGAGCATGTAGGTGGAGTTGGTAGTGCGCACAATGAGGCAAGAATACAGTTTGAGGGTGTCAAGAATCAAAGACAAAGTGTGGAGTATTCATTTTTATCAGGGAAACATGAGATTAAAGTTGCTTATCGCAGACGTCTGACTGCCATTTTAAAAGTAATTCGATTTTTGTTGTTACAAGGATTGCTTTTTCGAGGACATGATGAGTCTTCGACATCATTCAATAGAGGTAATTTTTTAGAATTTCTCAAATGGTATAGCTCAGAATGTCAAGAAGTTGTGGCAGTTGTTGGAATGAATGCACCTGGAAATAATCAAATGATTGCCCCAAAAATTCAAAAGCAACTGGTAAATGCTTGTGTAGTTGAGACCACAAGTGCTATTCTAGCTGATCTTGGAGATAGGTGGTCCACTTTACTACTTGATAAGGCTCATGATTGTTCAGTGAAAGAGAAAATGACAATTGTTATTAGATATGTGAACAAATATGGAGAGGTGATTGAACGATTTATGGCTATAGTTCATGTTGCAACAACTACAGCTGTTTGTTTGAAGGAAGCAATTGACTCTTTATTTGCTAAGTATGGTTTGTCAGTGGTGAGATTGAGGGGTCAAGGATATGATGGTGCTTCAAATATGTCTAGAGAATTTAATAGCTTAAAGTCACTGATAATGAAAGAAAATTCGTATGCAAGGTATGTTCATTGTTTTGCTCATCAACTCCAACTAGTGTTTATAGTTGTTGTTCAAGTAAATCAATATGTTTGTGATTTCATGTGGATTGTTGGTTCGATTGTTGACACATCTGCATCATCTTGCAAAAGGGCCGACAAACTTCGACAACTTGAATATGACAGAATAGATAAACTTCTTGAAAGATGAGAGATTAGTTCTGGTAGAGGACTAAACTAAGAAACTAGTCTAGCTAGACCTGAAGATACACGATGGGGGTCTCATCATTTAACTTTATGTCGTATTGAACAAATGTGGCCATCAATTATAGAGGTTCTTCAAAATTTGATTGATGGTGGTGATCGTTCTTCCAAGGGTTTAAGTAGAACTTTGGCTGAAAGAATGGAGAGGTATGAATTTGTGTTTATTCTATTATTGATGAAATGTATATTGGCAATCACAAATCATTTGACAACAGTTCTACAAGAGAAAGATCAAAATATTATGAATGCAATGCGTTTGATCAATAATGTGAAAGGCAAATTGCAAAAGTTGAGAGATTCTGGATGGGACGTTTTACTTGAGGATGTGAAGAAGTTTTGTTACATTCATTCCATTGAAATAATTGATATGATAGATACCATCAACAACCATAGTCGTTTGAAGAGAGATGGAAAAAATATTAATTTTTATCACTACTACCATGTTAAAATCTTTTGTGAGGTATCTTCATAATTTTTTTATTTACAATCAATTAAATTCTTTTAAACAATAACATATTTATTAATTTTTACTTTTATTGTTTGGTTTTTAAATTACAAGTTATCGATATTATTTTACAGGAGATAGATAGTCGTTTCTTTGAAACAACTATAGATTTACTGATTTATATGTCATGCCTTGACCCTAGGAATTCATTCTCTAGATTTGATGTACAAAAGTTAGTGCGTCTGGCTCATTTTTATGAGGATGATTTTTCTTGGAATGAGCGTATGTTGGTTGAACAAGAGCTTGAAATATATATTAATGATGTCAGATCAGGTGAACGGTTTGAAGACATTTCAGATTTGGGAGATCTTGCAAAGAAAATGATTGAAACAATGAAGAACCGTGTGTTTCCTTTAGTTTATTGGATGATTGAGCTAGCCTTACTTCTTTCAGTTGCTACTGCAATCGTTGAAAGGGTGTTTTCGGCATTGAATATTGTCAAAACAGATTTACGAAATAAGATTAGAGATGAATGGATGAATGACAGTTTGATAGTATATATCAAGAAGATGTTTTTAATATTGTCGACAATGAGCCAATTTTGTAATGTTTTTAGAATATGGAGTCTCGAAGAACACAATTGTCATGTATTAGTTAGTAGATCGCTTTAATATTATTGTATGGATTTTTTATAATATTGTACCTTTTCTCCTATATGCCAAGTTATTTTAAAAAATATTTTTTTAATTACATGTAATTTATTAACCATTCAAAAAAAAATTGGTTGTACTCAAATCACGATCACCCCTCTATACTTGAATTTTTAGATCCGCCACTGGTCGAGGACGGCCCCTATTGAGGACTATGCCTCTATAGGGGAGGGCCTAGCCACAATGGAGTGATCGTGATCACAAGTGACGATAGAAAAAGGTTGATGAGTAAGTGAGGTAAAGGAGGGAGGTGAAATCATCAACAGAGGACAAGCAAGGACAACCATGGGGGAGCAAAACGAGTGAGGTGGTCAAAGTTGGAGAATTGAAGGACAGTCTCGGAGTCAAAAATGAGAAGGGTTGAAGCAAGGGCCGCCACTGGAGCTACGGAAATAACAAATAGAAAAGATGATAACATGTTATAAGTTTAATCTGAATAGATAAGAGAAAAAAAAAGATAAGTCTCTCCATATTTATAATTATAATAAAAGAAAAGAAAACTAATTAAATAAATATATAATTGAATTTAAAATAAAATTATGCAAGAAAAATCTTATAAAAATACAAGGCCGGACATAGGATAAAGATACAATAATGACCACACTCCCGATTCGTAAATTAAAAGGTTTTGAATTAATAAAAAAGAAAATAATCAAAAAAATGAAAGTAACAGGTGTTTTTTCCTTGACTTGGTATTTACTTGCTCAAGGAATATTGGTGTTATTCCTTCCCCCCCCCCCTTGAATTTTTTTGTTTGACTCTTCTTGGACTTGGTACTTAAACCGGGCTGGGCTGTAGGCAAGATAGCTCCTAGATAGCTACATCCCTATACAAGGCACCAACATTTTCTTGTTTATTGTTTTTCTTCTTCTCCTCTGTTTTTAGTTGAAAGTCTGATTTGAGCATCAGAATAGTTGAACTGAGATATCCTTAGCCTGCTTTTTAACACACACACACTCCCTCTAGCTTCGAAGGCATTCCTGACAATCTGGCTCCTTGGACAACTACATCAATAGAATCAACAAAGAAGGCAATTCTCCGATGGCTCATTCGTCTACGATCTCAGATAGAAACACTAACTATTCTATCCCGAATAACAACTATTACCTGAACAACAGAGTCTCCCTTTTAAGGTTGTCATCCCATACTGACTGTCCCTTGAAATACATATCATGTTTCTATTGTTTCTATAAAGAGTCCTTAGTAGGTACATTCCATAAAATTTTCATGAGAAAGGCTTAATTCTAGATCATGGTATACTTGAAATATAGTCCTCCTTTTGCCTTTGAAGAACACATGTCCTGAGTGCCTTCTTGGATCCCCAAAAAACTCTATATAATTTGATAATCATATCTATAATTGTTGTTGGAATTGAAAATATAGATAACAAACAACATTTCACATTGGTTCAAGAATTAATTATTCTCTAGCCGCATACAACAGAGACTTATTGGTTCAAGAATTGATATCGACTGACGGAGACGCTGGGGACGAACGTATTCATTTTTTTCACAAAGAATTGATATCGACAACAATCTTATCTATTAAAAGTGCATAATGAGCTTAGTTGCAAGAATACCCAGATATTTAAAAGGTATCGTACTTTTGAAATCCCTATTATCATTTGTATATCCTCTAGTTTTATAATTCCAACGGTATATATAATGCAAATTTTATAATATTTTATTAATTTTAATTCCATCGAAAAGGACGCATAATGCTTTTTTTTAAAAAAAATGAATAAATAAGTACTATCACTTAACCTATTTTTAAATTTTTTTTCTAATTATATATATTAATTATGATTCAAGTTATATTTTATTTCAACAAATCCAGGATGATTAATTGTGACTATACTCTATTTTTTCATTTTATTTTTTAAGCTAACCATATTAGATATAATTGTATAATACATAAATAAATAAATTTTAAAAAAAAAAAACCTCCCAAATTCACAAATAAATTATATAAATTTATTTATTTATAAAATAATATTAATTTTTAAAATGTTAAGAAATATTTTAAACTATATAACTAACTCTTTAAAAATTTTAATTGATATTAAAATTTATAAACAAAAATATTATAAATAAATAAAATTTATACAATATTTTAATATTATATTATATTATATTATATTATATTAAATGATACACGTTAGACTGGATGAAGAGCCTGAAAAAAAAAGTTAGTCAAATCTTTTACTTTGCCTTAGCAACTATAATCAAATTAATTAAATAATTAAAATAAATACTATAAAATAAAGAGGCTCGGGAATTTTACTTAGTTTACAACCCGGGAGGTTTTTAATCTAAGATGGTTGAAATCTCACTAAAGATCTCCTTCGTTAAAGGTGAAGAAATCATTTACATACTTTGAAAGCTTAGAAATAACTAGGAAAATTAGTACAATGATTGTTGATTAATTCCTAATTTTAGGAAGTTTTTTATAGTCTTCTGGAAAAAGTTACCATTACTTGGAGGCACCTCCAAAGCCATCAAGGGCACCTCCAATGTGGATAAAATTTTATCCACATTCCAACAATCAGCCAACGGCTCTGACTGATTGAAGACGCCTTAAATGTCATTTGAGGCGCCTCCGAGCCTCTACTTAAGGTGTCTTCGAGCTTGCTCAAGGCGCCTTGCGCCTTTTAATCCGAGGCGCCTACGCATGAACCTAAGGCGCCTTTGTTGGAGGCACCTCCGGTCTTCAAAAAAAAAAAAAAATGTGGAACCGCCACATCAGCGGCCCCCCTAGAACCGATCCCACGGATATGGAGGGAGGTAAATGCAGGCACACAGGTGGAAAGTGCATAACGGAGACGTTAACCCCAGGTAGTGACACCCCGGGGATCGACCCCTGGACCTTTCAGCCACATAACCATGCACTCCACATCTGTGCTACGCCCTGGGGACAGGCACCTCCAGTCTTCAAGATCAACCTTCAAGTTGATTTTCTTCGATCCCACTCACTTGGATGATACTTTGGTCATCTGTAATTGAGCTCGACCGAACCCAACTCTGCTCTTCTCCTTGAACAGGCACCCTCCCCGGCTTCTCGTCCCTCAAACGTCATGTACATCATTTTTATCCACCTGCATACTCTTCCGCAACATTTCATCCCTCGTATGCACCGAGCCCGTCGACTCGCTTTTTGAACTATCCTTCTCACTAGCTACGTCTTCTGCTAGACTTCTTGTATTTCTAAATTCCTGTACACTCAAACACAATGCATAAAAACTGCAATACTTAACCTACTTTACCATATCAAAACTAATCCAAGATACTTACAATCTTTTCCTTTTTGATGTGCATCAACTCAAGTTAAGTTAGTGAAAACAAATAAAACAATTTAAGAAAACAAATTTGTAATGTATTACAAGTAAAAATTTTGCAATAATTAAAAGTAAAGAAATGAAAATTTTATACTAAATACTTCCCCCTTAACTTAATATCTCCCCCCTTTGCTCACATTAAAAAAATATTAGCAAAAATATAAAAAATAAATAAAATAAATATTATGAAATATTCTAGGGGTTTTCAACCAAATTTTCAAAAATATGTCATTTTACCATAATTAATTTTTTAAAATAATAATTTTTATCAATTAAACCTTACTTAAAAAAATTATTTAAAAATTATTTTTAAGTGGTGAAAAATTCTGAAAATATATGTCACGGTCAAACAAAAATAATAAAATAAAGAGAAAAATATTTACAACAAACAAATTTTATTTTGACCAGAAATAAAATTTTTGAGCAAAAATAATTATTTTTTAATTTAAATAATTAAAAATAGAATTATTGAGCAAAAATAATTACTTTTTAATTTAAATAATTAAAAATAGATTTAGATTTCTAAAAATCTGACTAATTTTTCTAACATTCAAAATATAATGTACCTTAACCGAAAAATTAGGATTTTTAAAATTTATCTCCGAAAATAATTTTAAATTTAAAATTACATTTTCTGGTCAAAAATTTATTTAAAAAATCATATAATTACCAAAAAATCTCAAAAATTTTATTCAATAGAAAACCTAATTCATTATCGCAAAAAAAATTTAAGATTTTCAAAAATAAATTTTTAAAATATTTTTTATTTAAAAGTCCAAGTTTTGTTAATAAATTCATAAAAATAATATAACTCTAAAAAATCAAAGCAATTCTGTTATTTGATCATAAATTAACTTTTAAAAAAAATGGATAAAAATATAAGTAAAAGTCTACGAATTTAATTATTTATTGCTAAAAATGTAAATAATCAAAATTCTAACACACACGGGACATGAATTTAACAATTTAGTATAGATTTTGATATCCAAAATAAATTCCTACCTACTAAATTTATTAAGTATTTTCTAAGGATCTAATTTCTAGCCATTTTTCGTAATTTGACCCCTATAAATTTTCAAATACCAATTAAGTCTATTATTATAATTTCTAAAATTTTGTACTACTAATAATGTTAGGAATTGAGCATGCAGAATTTTTGAATTATTCTAATTTACCTCTTAACCGTGTATTTTCAATTTTAAGTTTATTAAGATCTTCTAACAAATATGCATTTTTCTTCTTTTCATTTATATATTTGGTTCTATTTTTACATGAGGATCTAGATAGTATTTGAATCGCATCGTAATGTTGGTCGGGAAGTAAGAAGCATACCTCACTTACCGTGTCAAACTCATCATTTGAAGCTCCCCCTTCATAAATGCTTTTGATGCTCATCTTGGACGAGGTTTCATCGTTTTCTTCAACTTGGTGACTTGTCATTAGCGCAAGTCCGGCTTATTGCTCCATCTTGGATTCGGATGATGATGTCTCGTCCAAAATTGCCTTGAGGTTCTTATGCTTTAACCATCTTTGCCCTTTGTCCTTCTCTCTCTCTCCCTTTTCTTCAACTTCGGACAGTTATCTTTTACGTGTCCTTCTTCATAGCAATTGTTACACCTTATTTTTCTTTTTTCCTCTAAGAAGCTTCTTGGCCTACAACTTGTTAAACTTGTTAGACTTAAAAACCTTTGAAAATTTTCTTACCATGTATACACTTTCATCTTCGTCGAGGGATGTGTCAGAATCTACCTTTCTTGTGTTTAGGGTGATATTGTTGTTTAGCTCCTTGTCCTTTCTTATGTCTACACATCTAGACTTACGTAATTCAAAAGTAGAAAATAATTTTTCTATGCTACTTACCTCGAGGTCCTTGGAAATATAGTAAGCATCTACTATCGACGCTCATTCAAGTGTTCTCAGGAATGCATTTAGAGTATACGTTATTGAATCCTGATTCGTTACAGTTTCTCCGAGGTTGTTGAGTCAAATGATCAGCTCCTTAATTTTCACGTGTAGTTGAGCCACTGTTTCATCCTTTTCCATCCGGAGATTTGTTAGTTGATTCTGGAGTAGATCTCGTTTCGTTAGCTTAGCCTTCGAGGTTCGTTCATGCAAATCCAAGAACTTCTCCCAGAGTTCTTTGGCTGATTTGTAGGTTCCGATCCGATTTACTTCTTGTGACGGTAGAACGCTCAACAATTAGAATTCTGCTTTGCTGTTGGTCACGAAGTCTATCTGCTGCTTTTTGGTCTAAAGGAACTCCATTTCTTTGCTATCCTTGTCCTTGGGTACTTCAAAGTTATATTTAATAGTTAGAATAATTTCAAAACCGGTCTTAAAAAATACATCCATACGACGCTTCTATAATGCGAATCTCCCTCGAATTTTGGCGGGTGAATGCTCGATCCAACCATCATTTTATCACTTCAGTTTGTGGCTAGTCCTTCTATAGCGCCCTTGTTCTAATACCAATAGAGGTCCACATTAGGCTGGTTAGAGGGGGTGAATAACCTGAAAATAAAGTTAGTTAAATCTCTTACTTTTACTTAGCAAGGATAGTCAAATTAATTAAATAATTAAAATAAATAAAATAAAAAGGCTCAAGAATTTTACTTGATTTACAATCGAGGGGGTTACTAATCCAAGACAGTTGAAAGCTCAATAAAGTATCCTTCGTTAAAGGCAGAAAAGCCTCTTACATACTTTGAAAACTCAAAAATAGTTAGGAAAATTAGTACAATGATTGTTGATTAATTCCTAACTCTATGAGACTTTTTATAGCCACTTGGAGAAAATTATCATGGCTTGGAGGTGCCTCCAAATCAAGGGAGCCTCCAATGTGTTTTATCCACGTTATAGCGGTCAACCAATAGCTCTAACTGATTGGAGGTACATTCAATGTCATTGGAGGCTCCTCCGAGTCTTTGCTTGAGGTGCTTTCGAGCTTGCTCGAGGCACCTTCGTGCCTTTTCATTCGAGGCGCCTTTACGCCTTTGCTAGAGGCACCTCCATACAAGTGAGGCACCTCCGGTCTTCAAGATCAACTTTCAAGTTGATCTTCTTCGAACCTGCTCGCTTAGGTGATGCTCCAATCGTTCGAAATTGAGCTCACTCAAACCCAACTCAGGTCTTCTCCTCAAGCAAGCTTCCTTCCTATCTTCTTGTCCCTCGAACGTCATGCACATCCTTCACCAATATACTGTTCCGCAGCACCTTATCCCTCGAATGTACTTAGCCACGCATCGACTCGCTTCCCGTGTCATCCTTCTCGCTAATTACATCTTCTGCTCGACTTTTTATGTTCCTAAGTTCCTGCACACTCAGACACAAAATGTCAAATTTACATTACATAACTTAATCTAATTGACCACATCAAAACTAACGTAGGATACTTACCATTATGATAGAGCTACTTCATTTTGTGAAGAAGTGAGATTATTTTCAATAAGGTAATTTATTTGGGTTATCCAAATAATTTTTATTTACCGACTAAAATTAAATTCTATCAATAAAAAAATTAAAAAAGACAATCTAAATTCAAGTTTGACAGATGAATTATTCTAATTGCTAGCCACAAACTATTTCAACCAGTATTGAAAAAAAATCATTTGTCTTAACTTGAATCCGGCTTGAGAATTATTTTGGGCCGACTAACTTTGGGCCAAAAAGTTTTACTAGTAACCTTTTCCTTTCCTGTCGTTTCATAAAGATAATTAAACTTTAAAAAGAAACATCATATATGTAACATAATTAATTAAAAAAAATATTGATATTATTGTTCTACGCAAAATTACTGGTATAAAATAATTCTAAAATATAAAATGTCTATGACCCTACTAAATTTAAGTGATATTTATAAATATATTGCATTTTTTTTAAAAAAAAGTTACATTTCTACTTGACCATATTTAAACCCACCAGCTAGCTAACCCTACAATGTACCATTACAATATCCAGCTTCCATGACGCCCCTTTCACAAAAAATTCTTGCAGGATCAAATTCATCCCTTCACATGATCTCCATCAAACTCTTCCCTTTACAAAGATTTGCAGATGGTGTAGGCGCTTGGAGCACCACCTATATATCATTTGATTGCAAGATAAGAGATATGGATCTAAGGTAAGGACATACTCAAGTTACGACTCTAAACACAACCCGGACAAATATACATGAGCAAACTGGTTCAACCAGATCACAAACTCTAATAGCAAACGAATGGAACCATGGTTTCCCTATTGCTTTTGGCCTAGGTTTTAAAATATTGAAGCTGATGCAAAAGGCGAAAGATATACAGATGAAAAGTTGGGAAATAAGCAACTTGAAAACTAAATGATAAAATGCAATACAAAATAAATACTAAACTTAAAAGGTTTCGTAATACATCCTGCATATCACACTCAGTTGCCTCGCTACATTAGAAGATCTTTTGGGGACCATAGCCCCCCTAAATCTGTGTAGATAACCGAAAGACTTGTTTAAGCTTGCACATTTGCCTTGTTCCCTGCAAGGATGAGGGAGATTTCCAACCCTCTGCTGAATGCTTGATTGAATAGAAGACGAGATTGGAAAGTCGAGACAAATGGGAACCATGACAGAAATGCTACAGGGACAAAGATAACAGCACCCATTCCAGCATCATACAGTCGAGCAATTTCACGGAGAGAGTCCCATAGTCCCAAACGTTTGATAAAAGTCTTCCATGAAACCGCCAACTGTCAAATAAGAGAAACAAAATGCTGTAGAACAATTACTGACATAGGAAGCCTGTAACATATCTGACAATATAATAATTCATTAGGAGTTTTTACTCCACGTAAGCTGAGAACCAATGCATAAATAGTAATGATTCCAATGTATATTTCCAGTGCCTTTGGAAAATGAATTGACAGATGACCATGAAAGCCTACTAGTGTGATTCGTGATATGATGTAGATTTACAGTTTGATTCATGGTTTGGTTCTCGGAATGGTTTAGATACTTGTTCTAGGATTCCTTTTTGTGGCAGTATCTGTCTCATGAAGGATGGGCCTTTGCAGCTGTCAGGTTTTGAAAAAGGAATTCATTATGATTTGACACGTTCCACCCATGGCTCATTTTCCTTGATGTTTTTCTAACTCGTCTATCTGTAATGTTCTGGCTCAGGTCCTTCCATCCACTTTACTTTCTTATTCTATTTTTCCCCTCAAAAGCCTACTGAACAAAAATGAATTTTTCCCATATCGAATACTATTTATATAATGGTTGCTGAACCAAGCCTATTATTTATCTTTTAAGGCAAATTGCACTAAATTTGAATTTAAATGAACATAAGTTTGTGAAAAACAAACCAATAAATGGCGCACATGTACCATACAGAAACTTCTGAGTTGAAACCTTAGTGCTTGGTAAATGAAATAAGAATAATCTATTTAGACAATAGATATACCCACAATAAGGTAAGTTCTATATTGGCACACCATTGAAACAATATAAGAAACGAATATTATGGACTTACAGATAGTATGAGCCAGCCAGTAGGTATAACTGCAAGGGCACAGGCAAACAAGTCAGGAATTGTCAGTCTTGTTAAGGCAACAACTACAACAAGTCCAGCTATGAGTGCTATGGCAGTGACTCCTTGAGTGAATCGCATCATCAGCTGAATTTCCGTCTTCTTTGGACTAACAGTGAAAACCTTCAGAGGCATGAATGGAAGTCATTATGCAAAATAGCTCAAATCCTTTAGAATCTGTGCTAACTTAAAAAACAAGAACATAAATGTTGCTAACCTTGAATATCAAGACCATAAGAAACAGAACCAACCATGAAAAACCATAAACCTGAAAAGCTAGAAAACTTCAGCAAAGACAAGCAGTGAAAAAAAAAAAAAAATCATCTTCATATCATACTATGAAAAATTGAAAAATAATCTTGGTTCAATTAATCCTACATTATAGACGTAGAGATTTAAAGCTAAGTAATTATGAAGGCAATGTTCGTGGTATTAAAATATCCGGGATAGGATTGCATAAAGAATATGTTGCATATGATTATGATTATCAAAGCATGAGGTTCCACAACAAAGGAGCAAATGAAGACGCATGTTGCATTCCAAGATGAAATTTCATGCTTGATCAGACACAAGCTCATTTGCTGGCCAAAACAATTAAGACTGAACAAGCTTTATCTCAGCATCTATACTATAATATGGTACTATGTGTCAGTATCATAAAACAGTAAACCATGAGTCACACTGTTTAGGGTTGGCAATACAAATGTTACCCAACCATTGAACTGTATGTATGGGCCTAAAATGGGATTGTCTTTTTTAATTCTTTAATCACCCTCTTATCGTAACACCTTCAACCCTAGTTGGTGCAACCAATCTAATTACATTAAGAGTTTTGAACAAGTCCATCAAGTTAATCTATTTTCTCATATTATCATCTATTGAAACAACACCTAGCATATCTAAATAGTAGTATTTTTCATTTTCTCATCCCATTGTGGATTTGAACTACAAGCAACCATTTTTAGCATTTCTGGTATTAAACAAGTTCAATGGAGAAAATTTACAGCTAGAGAAGTATCAGATCCAGTGAGACGCAGCTTGTAGACGATCCCATATTGAAATATGAAGAACCTGAGGCTCAAGATGGTCTCCAAGATCCTCCCCCTAAGTGTTTGTATATGACTCTGCAGAAAAGATATGTTAGAAATGCATTTCTCAAAACTTCTATTAGGTGTTTACATCGGATAACATCATGACAGCATTTGAGCATTTTATAAGATAATAGAGGCATGAGTTTCTGCACATTAAATCAACTAGTGTATCGGGGTTAGGCCCATTCAAAACAGAGAATGATATACCAAAAAAGTTTCAGGACAAGTTTCTCAACAAAAAGCAGCAGTTCAAATATTGACTTGCAATTGTGCCAATAAGTGTAATTAGAAACTCTCTTGAACCCAAATGATTAAGTCCATCTGATTCTGAAAACTAAATGATTAGAAACCGGTCAGCACAGCTTGACTGGCCTGTCTAACTCGACCAGCCTGTCCAACCTTCCCAACCCAAAAAACCCAGCTAGACTGCCCTAACTGTTAGTTTGTCCAGTCCACCGGGTTAGGTCCATCATATGTGCTATTTGAAAATGAAAGAGATAAGGAGTAATCATTCCTAAAATAAAGAAAGAAATAATTATTTCTTCTACAATTGGAAAACTTATTCCATCCGAATAAGTATTCCAAATCCAATGTGATTTTTGCAATTAAACATAGTTATTCTCACAAACCAAATACACCAATGTAAATCTAAAATACCATACTTCTATTAAATTTAATAGTTGAAATCATTTAATATGCCTCTTTGATTATTATGATTATGCTTATACAGTAGGATATACTCTGATATGATGAAGAGAATAGAAGACCAATGTGTAAAACATGTACTAAGAAGCATCATAAGCATACTTAGTACCTGCTCGTCATCCCACCAAGATTCCCAGCTATATTCTCCCTTGATTCCAACACCACCTTTATAAAGGAGCCATGCAGTCCAATCATCAAAATCCTCAACAGTCCTTGAAATTAGAGATTAAATAGTAATACATAAAAACCTAGCTCAAGGTAAAATATGTGGACAAAAAGTTACTAAAAAAAAATCATTCAGAATATCAGTTGGCAAAATTTTTAGTAGTAACTTACTTCTGCCACTCAAATCCAGATGGGTTGAAAATATATGGAGCGAATAGCCATGATATAACTAGAATCCAACTGCTGATAGTTAGAAGAATGAAAGAGGATGCACCATTTCTAGTATATCCATATGAAATGTAGACAATGAGAAGAAGTGCAACTTCAAGTCTGCAATAATCAAAACCTTCACAGTCAATAAGTGACAGGTATTTCTGGAACAAATACAAATGTAGCAAACAAGAAAGGAAGAGAGCATACGCTTTGACAAAGTGGCTTCTAGAATAAAGCCTATAATTTTCAGCAAACTTGATGTGACGGACAACAAAGCCTCTACCTGTCGCCTTGTACTGCAATATATGTAAGTCACTTCGCTTAGTTAAGGCATCAAGTACTATGGAAGTAAATTAGTTGAAAGGACATACTTTAGCACCTCCATGAAGAATTGTTCTACCAAAATAGTGTGTTCTTGTTCCAAGGGAAAATGTAAAGAAAACTGCACAAAGCTGGAATTGCATAGTAATAAAGCTGAAGACAGCCTGCAACAGTTCGACATGAGAAAGACCAATCAAAATCAGAACAATTTTTGTTAAAAGTGATACTTATATACTTAAATTAGACAGATATTCAATCTGAAAATGCTAATTCTTTACAATAAAACTTTAAATTCTTGTATATTTGTGATAAATGAAGCATCTACTAAGCTAAAAAGCATAAGCAAACATATAAATTGAATCCAATCAAATCAGAGTTAATTCTTTTGGAAAAATATTTTCAAAAAAACATTTCCAGATTTGGCCATTGAATATATATACGCTGAACTTAGGATCTAAAGTTTCAATCTTTGATCGGAACAATAGTATTTTGGTATATGTTTCGATGCATAGAGTCAGTAATGGATTGGAGTTGAAGGAACGAACATGGTTTTAAATCTAGTACCATGCCGAGTAAAGCAGTCGAAACATATCATTCTGGTAATTATTGAAATTCAATACCACTCCACACAAACAATGTTTCCTTCTTTTGCTTCATCTCCTTCCTCCTTCAACCTCCAATTTGTCATGGGCACCATGCATCGGAACATCGACATAATGAAATAGTATCTTTCCAATCAAAGGTTGAAACTACAACACAACTCAAGATTTTGAACCTTAGTGCCAAGTGGTATCAAGTTTTGGTGATTTACCAGAATGATACATTTCACTCAACACAATACGAGATTTCAAACCATGAAATAAATATACACTAGGATACAAAAAAAAAAAATCGACAAATTAGTTTGAGCAGATAAGATGAAATTTCTTGTTCCAAACAAAATTATATCCACAAAAAAAACATTTCTGAATTGACCATTAAATAAATACACGGTGGGATTAAAAGTAAATAATTGGGCAAATAATTTTGAGGCAAACAATCTTTTTTTAAGATGAAAATTCTTGTTTCAAACACAATTATATCAACAAATAATTGATTAAACCAAAACAATTTGAACAGCTTCAGAAGAAGACTAGAATTTGAGCTCTAACTGTCCTGAATCTTGCATAGTGTAATCTAATAAACAAATGTGAAGGCTCATCTCACAATTCTAATATCCATCTCATGAAGGAAACCCCTTTTGTACTTAGATTTACAATGATATCAGAAGACAACTGGATAATGACTTTGATAATTCAAATGAAATCATATGCCTAAAAAACAACATTATCCAGTAAGAATTCTCAGTTTGCTAGTATACATACCAACCAGATCATTAGGTTCACAGATTCAACATATAATAGGGGGAAAACATTTCACTATAAAACATAAAAGCGAGAGACCTGCATTAACCCAAATTCCAGTATAAAACCAACTATCATTGGTACTGCTGTGAAAACACCAATTTGAACCAAGAACTGAGCATTCAGAGCAGCATCAAGTGCAGTGTTGCCTGAAATTCTTGCCTTCCTCGAGATTTCAGAATCTAGTCCAGACAGTGCCTAAAAATATGACAAATTTTGATTTGAAGACAGGATAACAATGACAAAATTGATGCATCAAAAAGAAAACGACCATATAGTGCTAGTTTGTTCAGCAGTTCAAAGGTTGTCAAAATATCAAACAGAAAATTGGTGGATCAAGCTCAATCTCTTTTGCAATAACTAATTATTGTACATGTTACAAAGAGCAAATGGCATACCAGGTATACCCTCCCATATAAAAATATGTAAATAGTAAGAACGGTCATCTGCATCAAAATTTCAGAAAAATCTGTTAAACAACTTCAAAGAGAAAACTAGTAACACTGAAAGGTAAAAGGAAAAATGGAGGGTTAATACCATCGTACAAACATAAAAGCCAACAGTTGTGAAGAAGAATGACAACATCCTAAAGAAATCAAAAAGCTGCCCAAGACGATATACGTCTCTGCTCAGTACTTGTTCTCCGTTTCCACCAGCTACTTTACCCTCAAAAAGTGCAATTTGATTCAACCCAACATCTCTTCCTTTTCCAACCTATTACAAGCGAAGTATCTATAAACATGAACTAGAATATTGTTACGCTAGAGTAAAAAATGACAATGTGAATGAACCTGAATATATTCATGGTGTGTGATATTCCCCTGTCTCAATGTAGAATTGAATCCTGCAAGAATATTTTCTCAGATATGGTAAATGCTAACCACTTGAAGACCAAAAGCAAAAGCAGATGGATGGAATAAATTGCAATAAAATTATGAAACTTTTGTAGATTTGACACACTAAGCAAATGAGAAATCACCATTTTTGTAAATAACCTACAGCATTTAAAAGCAAAATAGAAAGCCTGAGAAGATGTACAGGGCAAAGAATACTGAATTTTCACAAAACATACCAGCATAAATGTCTTCACTGATATTGATTACACGAGATGCCTTGCTTACACCACCTCTAGTTATGTGGAATATCCTATCAAAAACATCTGGATGTCCATAGTGCATCCGGACCCTGCAAAGTGATATAGCAAACAATAAATAAGGCCATTAAATTAGAAAGAGAAAAATACATACAGGGAAAAAATTCTAAAAAGTAAAAAGTACAATAAGAAAAAGAAGGGGATTATATTATGAATAGCTAATTGTAAAAAATGAAAGTAGGAAAAAATGAAGCAAGAAATTGACGGAAGTGAGCCATATCATCCCATATGAAAAAAGAGAGGTTGATCCTAACTGATTCCAGGAAGAGGAGAGAGAGAGAGAGATTACTATTTTTCTCATGTTAAATAACAATCAATATATATATTTTTCCCATATCTCTCCCAGTGAATAAAAATAAACATCTATTTGCTAAGGTCAATCTTCAAACCACCATGTAAATAAAATTGTAATCAACAAAATTTGGTACTCATAAAAATAGACTATAATTAAGGAGATAATAAATTATATCATAAATTAGAGGTTACAACAACAACAACTAAACCTTATCCCATTAGATAGGATCGACTATATGAATCCTTCTACGTCATTGGGCTCTACACCCTACAATATCATCATCTATACTTAAATAAATTTTATCTTATTTTATTGTTGCTATCAAGTTTTTTTTTTTTTGTCTTCCTCTTCCTCATTTGACATGTGTTAGGATGTCGACCAGCATTAAAATAAGGCAAATGTTCAATTAAAGGTTAATTTAAAAAAAAAATAGCTATAAAAGAAAGAAATAATAGATTTATATGAGAAATATTAATGTTAATATAAAATGTGATGAAGGACATGAATAATAATTTTATATAAAAAATTAATTTTGAAAACTCTTTTCAGATATTTACTATGATTTTCCATTTAACTAGTTTAAAATTATTAATTTTCTTCCGATTCCAATCCTATCAATCTGATATTGCTGAAATTAAGGAATTCATTGCTCAAATCTCAGCCCTGATTCTGCAAACTATTGTATATGCATATCAGCAAAAGTTCATGATATGTATTGCAGACCATAGATTGGCACATGGACCACAGTTATCTAGAGGGAGTCAACCAAACTGACCTACATGTAACCAAGGTTCAAAACTACTAGAGAAAATATTCACATAGATGGTCCTGCCAAGAACCAGCTCCGACAATTAACTTGGGTTTTTGAGTCTCTCTCATCCTTAGTGTGATCTAAAAGTATTTGAAATATTCCCTTACAAGGTTTAAAGTCTTGAGCTGGTTTGGAGTTTCAGCGAGAGAACAAAACGATACACGATACGGTTATGGAACAGTTTTGTTCCATTACTATTGAGTACCACTATGAGGAGGAGGTAGAGGAAGGGGAGCACAAGGTAAGAAAGGAGGCAGACAAGGTGGAAGAAGAGGAAGACAAGACGGTAGAGGAAGAGGAGAAAGCGGCCAAGGCAGCAAAGGAAAAGGAAGAGGAGTTAGCCGTGTACCTCAAAGAAGGTGAGTTCTTCTCGTGGTCATGTCAAGGTGTCTCATGCTTTCTTGCATATTGGCAGGTGAGTGGAATGAAAAATTCCCTATGTGCCATTGACATGGAATAAATTTGAAATGGTCCTCCCTTCTATGGATGAGTCAAGGACTTTGAACGAAGACAAGAACTTATTATGAGTTGCCCTTGAATTGCTAAGGAATAATCTGATTATAAGGTCTTGAGTGTTGATTATGGACATGCACAGGGGGCATACGAAATCAGGTATTTTCTTGCTTTCTACATATTTTCATACACTGTTTAACTCAAATGCACATTAGAAATAAAACAAAACATTTGTATACATTCTCTGTTTAGAATGGATGCCAAAGTTAAAAGGCTGAATAAATTAAAGGTGGGAGAATAAAAAGACCCATAAAAAATTTTATGATCTAAATGGCCTATGTATTAATGACATGGTGCCTTACCAAAAGCTTAATGGCTAGATAAACTTTTGTGAGTGGCAGCCAACCAGATAAATTGTGTTTTTGGATAGAAATGATACAAAAGTGAAAGAAATTTGTAGATAATTTGAGAAAAATTAAAAATTAAATGAATCTCAATAAACTCTTGTGGAGATAAGGCTTTCTACAACTTTAAACCTAGGACTTCACTAGCACCTACTCTCATAGACCTCCGCTATCAACAAAGTGTTTGCCTCTTACAAACTAGAAGACAACTCTAAAAAATTGACCCGGCTTAATCACAACAACCCATCCATGTAAAGGTAAAGAGAGGATAACAACTCTATGATAGTCAAAACAAAATGTAAATATTTTGATGATAAAATCAACCTATAAGGGAATCCAATCAGACAGTATAGGCCAGTAGACTTTGATACATGAGATTGAGACAGCAGTAACCAAAAAGGATCTGAATCTTGACTACTACGATGCAGTACTAGGGGTATGATGATGATGTATGCTGTCAACTGCTAGGGCTATTATGGAGCCATTGTCAATACCCACAGTTTATATTTTACATGAAAAAACATAGGATGAAGTATGCTATCAGCACCATGGCTATTTGGAACTAGGAACCATGATAAATGCCACAGTTTATCTTTTGCATAAACAAACAGATAAATGAGAAATGCTGAAAAAATAATAACCATTTGATCTAGGGGACAAACATATCTATTAAATCTCAAAAAACACTTAACAGGAAATATCAAGTTATTCGATCAAGTTAGTCCGATCAGATTAACTCAACTAACTAAGCAAACTGATAAAATAAACATATAAGTGGAATATTCTGGATGATGCAGTGTTGTGAGTTAAAAAGGCAATACTTACTTGAGAGGGTATGCCAAAACACGTTGTCCTAAAGTAACAAAGCTAGTTTCTTGGTTTGACATAAACCAAGCTAGTGAAGAGACACTGACAACAAAAGAAAAAGGAGAGAGAAAAAACTCAGGCAATAAAAAATTAAATTGTACAAGGAAAACTAGTATAGCATCGAAAAAGAAACTTTAACGATCAAGAAACAGCTTACCTTCCTGTAAAGACATGCTCTCTCACACCAAGGATGGTGGGAGCTCGAAGGCCATGATTTCCATGAAACTCTTCGAGAAGATTCCTCATCTTCACAGCCTCCTCCAAGTAATTGTCCTGTGTCACATCATCATTCCCATCACAGATTACAGAAAAATGAAGAGCACCAAGTTTGTGTTAATCTGAAGACCAGAGCTACAAGGCAGAAGGTATGAAATGATATCTAAAATAAATAAAACATATATTACAAGAAAAAGAGACTTCTTGCTGGGTATGCACTAAACCACCGGCATCATACATGATTTAGCATACAGATTCATGTAGTAGCCAATATAACACAACATAAAAGAAACTGCATACCATCAGGAGGAAGTAACCATGAGGTTGGAACAATACTACCTTCACATGATGATAGGGTGTTTGCAGCAACTTATGACAATGCTCTTTCATAATCTAAATGAATATTTATAAACTAAGATATTTATGAAGGTAGCATTTGGCAATCATCTTCCAATCAAATACAAAAATTAGAAACACTGCCCAACAGAATAATCCAGCAGTAAAAATGTATGTTGCATCTTCTTGATTATTTGCTGACTTGCAACAACTGTATGTTGCACCATGAAACAATCTCACACAAAGAAAACTCACAAAAAAGTACAAGATTTATTAAATTGAAAAGTTCCTTACAGGAGTGGTGGAGAATCCCTTTATAAAATGAAAAGAGACTACTACTCCTACGATAGGGTGCAAGTGATCTAGTTGTTAGTAACTAGTAAAATTTGATAGATTTGTAAAAAAATTATAACTTAAATTTGCTAAAACAGATCCTAAAATCTTTACATTATTCATCCCTGCCAATAAGAACTTGACCTTGTTGAGTGTTGAGAGGGGCAATAAGACAATCTAAATCATTTTACAGTGCCGATCATGGGCATATATTGGGCAGTCACGGTGTGCTACTAGAGATGATGACACTGATATTTGTAGCTATATTTAGGAAAACATCTAGACAGTAAAGCAATGAATTTTGTATTTCATGATCCAAGCATTATCAACATTTGAGTTCCTTCCATTGGACTAAGTATATTTCAGTGATTTCATAAAAAGCTAGTGCTGTTTGTATATCAAAAAAATTTGAAGAGTCAGTCGCTATGCACTTTGGAAGATTCATCTCTCTATCATAGCATGAACTCTGACTAAAAATCTCAACAGAATTGACTTAACTTATTAACTTATTAAGGAACGGCTTTAATTTAAAATTGACTTGAAACTGTAAGCATTGACTACTTTTATAATACAAATGAATTTGATAAATTATATCTTGATAGTTTTCACTTTGGGTCAAATTCCCCTTTCTTTTCTGTTTACGATGTGCATTACTTTTCGTGATTTATATAAATCTCTCAATTACTCTCACCAAAATTCTATGCCTTCAAAAGTACATTTACTCAGAGATCAATATACAATATTGTTAAAATCAAACTTGGAAATCAATAAAATGAAACCTAGATACTTATTTCCTTCCGCCACTAAGGCATCTAAACAAGATTCCTAGCTGACACGCTTAGTAAATTCATCAAGTTTGAGAATAAAATGCTATAGAAAATTTTATTTCATAGGATTTATAAAAATAATTATATCTATCTCTGTGGATAACCACGCAACTAACAACCTCTAAGCACAGTAAATTAGGGAACAAAAAAATTTATTTCATAGGATTTTCTAAAAATATAAAACTTAATATCCTCGATCTATGTGTGTAGCCCACACAACCTAACAACCTCTAAGCACATTAAACTGGGGAATATGTAAGATTATTGTTGCATTAGGTTACTAGCCAATGTAAAACGTATGTAAATATTATTTATCGATCCATCAAACTATTGTGTTAATACTAGGTTGTTCCCTGAAAAAAACATGTTAGATCCGGCTGCAACGTCCCGACAAAGACCGATATAATGTAGTATTAAAAACTATGCAAGAATTATCACATTCTAGGTGGTATAATAAATATCAATTGTCTTAGATTTGAAACATGAAACGTAAGAACGTTCACTAGCAAAGCAATGAAGATAATAGATACGATAATTCAGAGAAGAATTAATGTTTTGGTTTTACAATAGACAGAATAGGAAGGAAAGAGGGCAAAGATGATAGAGAATTTAGGCTTCAAGTTATGGGGTACACACTAAAGAGTAAAACGAGACATGGAGTAGGAATTGTTTTAGATAGTTCATTAAGATGAAACAATAAGAGTATTTAGGAAGGGAGATAGGATTATAACTACCAAAATAGTGGTAACAAAAAAAAAACTATCAATGCAATTAGCATTATGCACCTCAATTAGGATTAAATGAAGAAACTAAAACATGGATTTTGGGAAGACCTATATGAGGTAGTATAAAATATTTTGAATGATTTTAATAGGATAAGATCTAAATGACATGTAGGAATAAGAAAAGAAAAATATAATACGGTGCATGGGGGTCATGGTTTAATAACAAGAAATGAAAGAAAAACTATATTGGATTTCTCGATAGCATATAAACTTATAATAGCTAATAATTTTTTAGAAAGAGAGAATAATACTTAGTTATGTTCAAAAGTGAGAACAATAAGTCGCAATTTACTTATGGCCACCAAAAGTGATAGGAAAATTGTAAAGTTTGCAAGGACACTGCCCCACAAAAGTTAGCGTTCCAATATGCACCACAAACATAGTATCAATAGAAGGAAAGTAACCAGAGCAACTCTAGAGAGAGAAACTCTACCTTCTCTTTAGAAACTAGAGGGAAGTGATTGGAGCAACAGAGTTGTGCGCGCACTAGGACACCCAAGACAACCTGCGACAACACGAACCTGGTTGACGCGGAGATGACCCAATGGCTCTCTATTGAGCTGCAGTAGAAGCGGTGCCACACCGGCTGTGTGGCAGCCCCGTGCAACTGGGCGGTGGTGCAACAAAGCAGTGCAGAGGCACTACTCGATGGTGAGCAGGAAGGCTAGCAGAAGGTGCTGGTGGACAGTGCAGCGGAGCAACTAGTCGGAGTGATGGTGCTGCTCAGAATAGAGCTACATCATCACCCACCTGGACAGAGGAGCAACACATCTGCACAGAGAGGAGCTGTGAAAGGCCTGGAGTTCTCAGCAAGAAGACGAACACTATAGACAAAAGAGTTGGTGGGTTCCTATTGTGTGAAGAACAGTAGCAGACAGGCTGCTTTAGCCCTTTTCCATTTGGACACACACAGCACCTGGATAACATACTGCCTCGCTGCCCCTTTCCTTTCCAAGACCAGACAACGTGCTATTGCAACATTTGGAGCGGAATGGAGAGCGTCTAAAGATTGACTTTTACGACATTGATACAGTTGAGGATGCCTTCATATTCAGCCTCGTAGGATGCTTCATGAGACGCAAACTGGGACGTGCAGGCATTATGGCGATTGCAAACCGATGGAGGACTCCGTACCACTTCTTCATGGACAAGAGCAGATTTTAGGAAGGAGATCTAGTGAGGACCCGTCCAGTGGGACTTTAGGCACGGGTCAAATTTAGATCTATTTTGAAAATCTAAGTTGAGATCAACACTAGATCCTAATCGTATCAGACAAGATATAATTCATAAATTTCATTATGTGAGCTAACTCTGTATTGCAGATATTCTTTGTTATTTTGGACTAACATGTTTTGCAAGAGTTGAGCAAAACAATAAACCTCAGATGAACAGTGCTCAAGGCGCCTCAGTTGATTGGAGGTGCCTCAGCTAAAGCACTGGAGGCGCCCCTGCGCATATAAGATTCACGAATAAATTTTTGGCATTGGAGGCACCCTGGTTTGATTGAAGGCGCCTCGAATGGAACTGGAGGCACCCTCAGAGGATTGGAGGCATCCCAGGCGGATAAACAGCAATGATCTCAAATCATATCAGCTCGAATGGAGGCACTCTGGATCAATAGAGGCGCCCCCAATATATATAAAAGAAGTGCTCGATCTCAACATTGTACATAAACTTTGAACAAGCCTTCTAGCTCTTTCTGGTGCGCTATTTCTCTGCTACCGATCTATAGCGCCACAGTCGAAGCGAGACCAACCTCGAGCTATGAATTACAACTAATACAAGCATCAGTAAAAGTGTGTTTTCAGTTCTTATTATACCTACATAAGAAAGTGTAGATTGTTATATTTTCCTAATTTTTAAATTCGACCTCTCTACCCGAAGCTTTTTCGAGGGAGAATTTAGTGGATTGTCCAATCAATACGGTTCAAGGGATCGTGGGCCTTGAAGTAATAGCCACGGGATTACAAACCAAGTAAAAACAAATGTGTACTTATTTTCCGCTGTATTATTCTTAATTATTCCGCTGTGTACTTAATTTTTCGATAAATTTTTAAAACTGAAAAGAAAAATTTTAAAACGAGATTCACCCCCTCCCTCTCTCGTTTGTTTTTTATCACACAATTGTTATCAAAACAGAGTCACTCTGAATTTGTGCAACCACAATTCGAGCAGAGATACTTTCAAATTTTTTCCCCTCGTATTTTCGTCGAGTCAGAATAGGTGAAATCACCTCTTGTGACAAATCTCTCTTTTTTTAATTGTTCGAAATCAGTACAACACCACTCGAGTCATTTTCTATCTTATTTATTTTCTCCTACACTACTAATCCAAAACTTATTCTTGGCAACCATTTCTTTCGATTTTTTTGTGTGCAAGATATTTTAAACTAAATGGCCCAAAATAAAGAATATAGTACTCGCCCTCACTCTTCAACGAAAACGACTTTCCATACTAGAAGAAGAGAATAAAGGTTTATCTAAAGACGGACGTTAAACAATGGTTTAGAGTTCGACAAGGGTGCAGAGCTCCAATAGATGAAGCAACAGCTATGCTCCTCGACCCATAAAGATGGGACCCAGGAATAAAGAAGGCCCAAGTTGTCTCGAAGGCGCTGGACACCCTCCAATGTCGGCTGACAAATGAGGAACTCAACCAAATCGGACCGTTCGACAGCAATGACCTTTGGAATAAGTTGAGCTACATAAAGGCGCAAAGGATTCTAAGGTAACAAAACAAGATTTATTATGAAATAATTTATTTAATATAAAAATACAGGATGAAAAAACCGCAAGTCAACTACACATGAGGATCAAAGACATCCTCAACGGACTTCACCTCGTCAACCACGAACTCAAAACCCGATATATACTAAGGTATGCCCTAGACTCGTTTCCTCAAAATGCGCTGTGAGCATCTATAGTAGATACTTATAATGTTTTGACGAACCTTTCCGAATAATAATTAGATGAATTATTTTGTGAATTAGAACTGCATCAACAAACTAATCAAAACAGGTTGACAAACATATAGCGTTTTTTACAAGTTCTGCCAAGGAGGTAAGACAAAAACCAAACCCAAGCTAGAAACTGAGTCTGACTCAGAATCCGATGAAGAACTAGTAAACCTGGCAAAAAAGATGTTCACCGTAAGGAAGAAAAACTTCACCAAGAAGGATCTACCGAAGATAATCAAATCTACATCCAACAACGCAAAGGCGGACATTAACTACTTTGGATGCAACAAGAAGGGTCACTTCAAACACGATTGTCCCAATCTGAAAGAAGAAAAGCCCAAGAAAATAAAAAGAAGGAACTCAAAGTCACCTCGGACAAGTCCTCTTTAGAAAAATCGGATGTTGAAGAACTGAAGCAAGCAAACTATCTCGTGCTAATGGCAACTGGACCCGAGTCGGAAAGCAAATCAGACCAAGAAGATGAGTCCAAGTACGAATCAAGCTACAGATCCATATTCGTTTCAGAAGATTCTAACGAGATAGAATTTAATTTAACTACAAATTTAAGTAATTGTATGTTTAAATAAAAATTAACTATAATTGAAGAATAAATTAAAGTGCTCCTTAAGGAAAATCACATAAAGGAACAACTTAACTTGAATTCCTCAACTGAACAAGTTCAACATAGATATTCAACTCAAGTTGTAAAACTTGAGAAAGAGAATTCCATATTGAAATGTGAAGTTGAAAAATGTAAAAGACTTTTAGAAAAGTTCACCACTAGATCCAAATATTTAGATATGATACTTGAATCCCAAAGAGTTGTATACAACAAGTCCGGACTCGGATATAAATCCAGCTCAACTAATAAAACATTCATTTCACTGGTTAGTCAAAATAAGAAACAAATCAAAGCATAGGTTCTGAAAGCTTATCTATATTATGTACTTAAAAATGAAATCCATTACTTAAACACAAAACAAAACTTCTATAATTTTTTGGGAGGTACCAAATTAGTTGGAATCTCAAGAACATAGCCTACCCACTTGGATAATTAGAGCTAGACAAATTTAGAATAATTCTAACTTATTAAGACCAAGGATTAGTACTAAATCCTCTGGGTGAGACTAATTAAAAAGCTTTGTCTAAAATACGTGGTTACTCTAATGATGTCCAAGTGACTCACCACGTCCTGGAAGCTTATTCAAGGAAGTTTGCTTGGTGGATCCAAAGCTACACTTAAATCTAACACAAGTTAAACAATCCCTGAAAAACAGCATAACTCATCGCACAAAAACTATAGTATTACCTTCGTTGAAACTTGAATAGGGTGAGATGATTAATTAAACTTAAGCTAAACTTAATTAAACATAAATTTTAAATTTAAATTAAAAGTAAAAAACTTAAATTTAAAATTAAACATAATCTAAACTTGACTTAAAGGAAATCAAAATTAATATAAATTAAATTAAAACCTAAATTTAAAATTAAAATTTAGGTTAATCTTAAAACTTAAATTTAATCCTAACTAATCTGAAATTTATTAATCAACTAATCCTAGTTTAATTAATCTGAAATTAAATAATTAATTAATCAAACTTAATTAATTCTCATTTAATCAATCTCAATTAATCATAATTTAATCAAGTTAATTAATCAAAAATTCAACAATTAATTAATCAATCATAATTCAATCCTCAATTAATTTAAACAATTAATTTTTTTTAATTAACTTAATATGTAATAAACTAATAACTTTAACTGAATTAACTCAAAATGGCAAATAAAGTTAATTAGAAAGCAATAATTTAATTAACAATTAATCAATTTAACTCAAAATTACCAATTAATCAATTTTAAATTAAATAATATTCTTTTTAAAATAGCTAAATGACTTAAGGAATTTTTAAGCTCAAATAAAATTTAAATTAGACACAAAAAATTTTATTTTAAGCAAATCAATAAAAAAAATTAATTAAACTTAATTAAAAAATTCTACTAATTTAATCCAAAAATAATTAAGAATAAAAAATCTACCTTAGCCAAATCATTGAATTAATCATCTCTTAAAACTCATAAAATTACCTTGTTTGAAAATTTAGTACAATTGAGATGCTTAATTGAAAATATTTTAATATTTTTTAGATGTATCACTTTGCATGCTTGGACATTAGAATACTTTGTTTAAAATACTTGCCAAGAAAAAAAGAGAATGTTAGGTTAAGGAGGAGATTCCATTAACATATACATTTAAAAAAAAATCAAAATAAAATAATTTAGAAAAGAGTACCTCCAAAATTATCTCTCAAAAGTTTTCAAAACAAATTGGAAAGATAAAAATATTTTATCAAAATTTCCATACTTGACAAATATTTGCTTAGAAAAGTACTTTCAAACAAAATTTCTCATAAGATTTCCTTGAAAAATATTTGTTTAGAAAACTTTTATCAAAACTTTTCTTACTTCAAATACTTGTTTAGAAATTTTTTTTTTACTTATTATGTCAGCTTTCAAAGTATTTTTACTAGAAAATCCTTATGAAAATTTATACTTTGAAAATATGTTTAGAAAACATTCCTTCAGAATTGATTCTCAAGACTTCAAATTGTTACTTAAAACATTTTTAACATTTTAAGTACAAAATTTTGAAATAAAAATTATATTATTTCAAAAGTGTTAAAGGGAGGTGTTTGTTTGAAATTATTTGGGATGGTAAGTTGCTTGGTAATATTTTTATAAATTATTGATTTGTTTACTACTTATTGGCTTAACTTTGCATGGCTTAACTTTGCATGTTTTGATGAATGTCAAACAGAGTATAACTGGTTAGATAACTCAAAAAAAAAAGAATCATAGAAATAAAATCATGCTAGAATAAATGAAATGCTTACTATTTTTTTCTTAACATAATCATAACATGATGATGCATGTTTTTGTTCTAACTTTAATCTAAGTTGTCATTACATAAAAATATGAGAGATTGTTGTGAAACTCAAGTTTTAATGGATGACAAATAGTTAAAGTTATATTATGTATGATTTACCAAGTGTACAAAGTAAAAGACTTGACGGGTCTAAATGACCAGACACCAGGTTGAAGTCCAATTAGATCAGGAGGACCTGATAACTGGCAGAAAGCTCGGATACGTCAATAAAGGATCTTATATCTACGAGAAAGTCTAGTTAGATGTTCAGGACCTACAATGGGCTACAAGTCAGATGGGCATCTGCCAAAAAGACCTGGTAGGTTAGACGACAAGTTAAGTGATTCGCAAATGGTAAGGTACGCAACTGGAGGAGAGATCCAGTGAAGATGAGTCCCCGTGGGACTTTGCGCCAGTCTAACTTAGATCCATTTAGAAAATCTAAGTTGAGATCAAAACTAGATCCTAATCGTATAAACAAGATCTAATTCATAAATTTTATCATGTGTTCTAATTCTATTTTACAGGTGTGCTTTGTTATATTGGACTAACATGTTTCACAGTAGTTAGAGCAAAAAATAAGTCTCGAATGAATAGTGCTCGAGGTGCCTCAATTGATTGGAGGCACTTTAGCTAAAGCACCAAAGATGCCCCGTACAGATAAGAAGCGCCATGGTTTGATTGGAGGCTCCTCGAATGGGACTGGAGGTGCCCTCAGAGGATTGGAGGCACCCCAGGCTGATAAATAGCAACCATATCGAAACGGATCAGCTCGATGGAGGGCCCTGGGTCATTGGAGGTGCCCCTAAAGCAGTATAAAAGAAATGTTTGACCTCATCATTGTACATCAACTTTGAATAAGCCTTCTAGCCCTTTCTACTACGCTATGTCACTGCTACTGCTCTACTGCAACTTTGCTACGCCCAACTACTGCAATCGCAGCGACACTGACCTCGAGCTACGAACTACAACTACTACATATGTTGGTAAAAGTGTGTTTTCAGTTATTATTATACCTACATAGGAAAGTGTAGGTTGTTACACTTTTCTCATTTATGTATTCGACCTCTCTACCCGAAGGTTTTTTTCTAAGGGGAAATTTAGTGGATTGCTCGATTTATATGGTCCAAGGGATCGTAGGCCTTAGAGTAGTAGTCGCGGGACTAAGGACCAAGTAAAAATAAACGCATACTTATTTTCCGTTGTGCTCTCTCGTTCATTTTTGATCCTACAATAGGTTCATAAGATCAAAGCCCAATTAAGATCCTTCTTGAAATTTGGATTAGTTTTAAGTCATTTTGAACCCTAATATCCTAAAATCCGGATTGGAAATTTGACAACCATGCTCGAATCATGTTTTCATCCTCAATTAATTACCTCGAAGATTTGAAGTTATAAGTTAACAAAAATAATAACTGGTAGAAGAATAAACTTTCTAAAAATACAATGGATCAAAAAGCAACCTGATTCATGTCAATAGTCTGAATGGCATCTCCACGGGTGAATATTATGGCATGATTCTGGTTTTCAGGTTTCCCTTCCCCAAGCTTGGGATCTCCAGGAAGCTTTACTGAATAAATTTCCTAGATGACAAAAAACCAAAAACATGCTCGTAAAATTTTCCATATCAATGACAAAAATATAAATAAAATTTAGTGAAACCACATGATAGATAATTTGTTATTTAGCAGAATAAGCTGCATCGGAATTACTGTGAAAAGTTAGTACGCTTGTAGCTCATTTCTCGGAAAATAAATTGAAGGCTCAACAACACTTGCATTAATTACCACTAATTTTTTCTTACCAGAGGGGTTTAACACGTGTGTAATAACGAATTAAGGCACAGAGAGACAAAGATGATACTGTATGAAAATGACTCATGAGCATGTCCCAACATGTGATACCACCATGCATATTAACTAAAAATGTTTATTCTTAGTCTAATGAATTCATCAATTTGCCAGGGCATACATATTATGTTCTCAATTCCTTGTCAGAAGGATAATCAGGCAAAAAAAGAGTATGGAACAGGGCCAATGGCAATTGTAATTTTTCACAGAGAAGAAACCATTATTACCTACCATTGACAATTTCTAAATATTGTCAATTTCCAAATCATTACAAGATCTTTCCACTATCACACTGCATTATGATAAAGAAAAAATTAACTTCAACTTTTATCAGCTTCTGACATCTTCCAGATTAAAAATATTCAGGATTCTAAAAAGAGTTGAGATTTTAAAGAGGTAACTCGCTAGCATTTTTTCTTAGTATAATAAACATACGAATAATTGAAAACATGAAATTACAGAGGAATGAGTCCTCTCCTTAATCAGAGAATTTTCGACACATCAGAGGTCGAGCTCTGAAAGGGTATAAATGAATAATATACAAAATAGACAGAATCAGAGAATTTATGTAAAAGTTTGTTTTTGAGCATTTAGCACATAAAAGATCTTCATATTTAATTAGTACCACATGTCAGTCACATATGGAGTATAAACAACAATAATAAAGAATTACTAAAGATTAAAAAAAGAGAGAAAAGAAGAAACTTGCTGCTTACCTGATCCTGTCCATTATCATTAGCTTTCACAAGCTTTGAGTAGAACTCTTTGGTAACTTGTCCGTCAGCAGCTACTTTTTCTTCAACATGTATGAAAGCAATGCGTAGAGCCTCGTTTCTGAAATCCAGCAAACAAACAATCAACAGACAACAAACTTACAATGCAACGAAAAAGAGCTTTCACATATTAAAACAGAATTAGGTTTTGTACGATATAATTAAATATTTTATCTTTCTTTGTATAGAGATAATCATAGTTGCAAATAGATATAATCAATTAGAGTGATTTGATAGAATAATTTATTTAGGTAGAATAATTTTCTTTTTTTATTTATTTATTCCTTCTTTATTTATCAACTCCAGTTCATTAATACAACATGAGAGAATTTTTCTTCTCAACTTAGTTTATATATGGTATCATGGCAAAGTTCCTCTCTATAGACAAACACATGTGATTCTTCTCCTCCAAAGACAACAACGATATCTACTAGTAATACCATGTCCACCGATGTCTACTAATTCGACCATGTCTCTTCTTTCTGAAAGTGACGCCTCATCCTCGCAAATTATGGCACATAAGCCCATAATTATTTACAATGGGTCCAGTCCGTGAAGATAGTTATCTGCGACAGAGATAAGTTGGGTTATCTTATGGGGGATTCTTCTCAGCCCACATCAAGCAATGCACCACACCATATCTAGCTAGCAAAGAATTCAATCATGCTTGCCTGGCTAATTAACTCCATGAAATCCAACATTAATCATCACTATCTCTGGTTTAAGACGGCCAAGGAGGTGTTGGATGCGGCTTAGAAGATGTATTCCGATATGGACAATACTTCTCAGATTTTTTAACTACCATCGAAGCTGAAAGAATTGAAACAAGGTTCCAATTATGTGACACGATACTCCTCTGATCTTTAAGATCTTTAGCGGGAACTTGATCTATTTCTTGAAGAAAATTCAACGTGCACTGATTGTAGTGTCAAAATTCACTGCAATATTGAAAAGGAGCGTGTGTTTGATTTTTTTGGCCAATCTTAATCATAATTTGGATGAGGTGCGTAGTCATATGGTTGTATGTGATCCATTTCCATCTCCTAAAAAAACTTTAGGAAGGTCGTGATTACCAATGAGATTATTGCACCACAATCCATTAGAGTAGATGTTTTAGCTTTGGTTTCCACCAAAAGTCCCACACCAAGTCAATGTCAAAATAAACACCCTTGGTGTGAACACTGCATCCTTAGTATGAACACTGCAACCGACTATGCCACATCAAGGATGAATATTGGGAAATACATGTGAAGTCAGCAAATTGACAACCACAAAAAAGAATAAAGGTCATGGATATCATACTCAATCAAGCCAAGAAAACCCTACTATCTCCGTTCTTTCTGCTCCATTCACCAAAGAACAGATTGAACAATATTATAAACTCCTCAACCAAATGGTCCTCGATGCTTCTTGCAGTTCTAATGTTGGCTCTTGCTCTGGGAAACTCAATTAATCCATTTGTAATCATTCAACAATCCCTTGGATCATTGATTCTAGAGCCTCTAACCATATGACAGGTGGCTGAAATCTTTTTTGCTCCTATTATCCATGTTCTCGTCAAACCACTGTTAGGATTGCTGATGGATCATTAATTGTAGTTTCTGGCATACGCAATATTCGATTATCTCAGCACATTATTCAGAAATATGTGTTTCATGTACCTGCTATAAAATGCAATATGATTTCTGTCAGCAAAATCACTCTTGATAATCAGTGTACTGCTAAATTTTTGCCGTTGTCGTGTCAATTTCAGGACCTACTATTAGGTAAGACGATTGGCAATGCTAAAATTCACTAAGGTTTTTATTACTTTGCGGATACAAATACTATCTAATGTTGCTTTTAATTATGTTTCTAGTGATAAGAAAATAATGTCTTGGCACTATCATCTTGGTCATCCTAGTTTTGGTTATTTGAATCGTTTATTTTCATCATTATTTACTAATAAAAATCCTTTGTCTTTCCATTGTAAAGTGCCGACTAGTTAAGCATACTCGCATCCATTGCTCTCCAAAACAATATAACCCCATTCTCATTAATTCATAGTGACATTTGGGGCCCCTCACAAATTCACACCTCATGGGAAAAGACAGTTTATTTCATTTATTGATGATCATACATGTGAAGGGGAGCCTTGGCACAATGGTAAAGTTGTTGTCATGTGACCAAAAGGTCACGGGTTTGAATACTGGAAACAGCCTCTTGTAAAAAATAGGGTAAGGTTGCGTACAATGGATCTTTCCCCGGAACCCCGCATGACGGGAGCTTCGTGCACCGAGCTGCCTTTTTTTTTTATTGATGATCATACACGTGTTACTTGGGTTTATCTTCTTAACGACAAATGTAACATCTTCAAAGCCTTCCACAAAATGATTCAGACCCAATTCAAATAAATATTCAAATTCTTAGAACCGATAATGATAAAGAATATTTCAATGTCGACTATTTATTGGAAAATGAAATTATTCATCAAAGCTCATGTGTCCATATTCCACAACAAAATGGGATTTCTGAATATAAAAACGATCATTTGTCGGAGGTAACATGTGCCCTTATTTTCACCATGCATGTTCCAAAATATTTATGAGGAGATGCAATCCCTCAGAGTTGTTTATCTCGTCAATCGTCTCCCTAGTCGCTCCACAAACATTATCACACCTTTATCTCTTCTCACCCACACATATCCACAAATTTCAATAATCCATCTTTGAAGACATTTGGATGTATGGCCTTTGTGCATGTCCATGCCCATAAGCACAACAAACTTGACCCTTGAGCTCTTAAAACTATCTTTGCAGGGTTTTCCCCTACTCAAAAGGGTTATTGTTCTTATTGTCCACACACAAGAAAAACATATGTTACTTGTGATGTCACCTTTTTTGAAAGCATCCCTTATTTCAAAGGGGAAGGATGATGAAGGTTTAAAAAGAATCAACCACGGCAATACCATGGATGACACCACGGCTGTGGCGTGCCCAAATTGAAGTGGAGAACTCAAACACGCCACGGCTTAACCATAGCATGTTCCATGGACGTGACGCTCTCAAAAATGTGCCACAGCAAGGTCGTGGCATATTCTCAAAGGATGATGAAGATACTCTTCCTTTGCTTAGTGTTAATTTGGACATCACACCTATCTCTATGTCTATCCTATCCAAGTCATCCCTTAAATTAGTGAAACGGGAGGAATATCAAATCAAAAACATGATATCCTAGTTTATTCAAGGAAAATTTTGAATCATAGCCACAACCAAGAAGATGAATTGATGGTAGAATCCTATAACAAGTCAGGTATATTTCTCGATCTTGATATACCAATTGCGGTCAGAAAGGGTGTCCGATCTTGTACCCAACATCTCATTTCGAACTTGTACCCAACATCTCATTTCGAACTTTATCTCATATTCTAATTTATCCTCCACATTTAATGCTTTCACTTCAAATGAATTGATTCTCAAGTCTGTCATGGAGGCACTAGTTATTCCTAAGTGTAAGATTGTTGTTCTTGAGAAAATGCATGCTCTAAAACAAAATAATACATGAAATTTGGCAGAATTAACACAAAGGAAATGTGTTGTTGTTTGCAAAAGGGTTTTCATGATTAAGTACAAGGCTGGTGGTTCAATTGAAAGGCACAAGGCTCGTCTGGTGGCCAAAAGTTTTACTTAAACCTATGTGATTGATTACACTGAGACCTTTGCTCATGTTGCCAAATTCAATATTATCAGAATTCTTCTATCATTGGCAGGCAACTTGATATAAAAAATGTCTTTCTCAATGGAGAGCTTGAAGATCTTGGAACACCGAGATATTTTTAGGGAAAGGATATTGCTCGAAACAAAAAGGGTATTTCAGTGTCTCAAAGGAAATACACTTTAGATCGGTTGAAGGAAAGTGGCATGTTAGGATGCAAGCCAAGTAACACGCCAATTGAACTGAGGAATAAGGGAAAAAAGTTTGACGGAAAATTAGTTGACAAAGGCATCTATCAGCGTCTTGTTGGAAGACTCATCTCTCTCACACATGCCCAAACGTCACCTTTGGAGTTAGCATGGTAAGTCATTATGTGCACTCACCATGCCAAGGTCATCTGAATGCAATAAATATAATCTTGAGACACATATTTGTTGTGTCCAAAAGGAATTCACTATCTTCACAATAACATAATATTTTCCACTTAACCATGTTTTTGGACTCTACCCAAAAGGCCTCATGGAAATAGGAATATCTTACATTGTTTTAAACTCATCTTTTTCATATCTTTTCAATGTGGGACTTTGATTGTATCCCAACAAATCCTCTCCTCAAACAAAGGACCACCATTATCATGAGCATCCAGTCATTCTTGACCTGTTTCGGGCCTCCTCGCGAACATCAGTCACCCTGACCTGCTCCGAGCCCTCCCCGCAAACATCCAGTCACTCTTGACCTGCTCTGGGCCTCCCCGTGAGTTCACCCTGATCTGCTCCGGGCCTCCCCGCAAGCATCTGGTCATCCTGACTTGCTCCGGGCATCCGGTCACCTTGATCTGCTTCAGGCCTCCTCGCAACTTCGTTCAAGGTCACTCCACATGACATCTAGTCTAAACCATGGCTCCGATACCATTTGCTGCGTCAAAAGGAATTTACATATATCTCCACAATAACATGATATTGTCCACTTTGAGTCTAAGTCCTGATAATTTTGTTTTTAGGCTCTACTCAAAAGGTCTTATGTCAATAGAGATATCTTATATCTTTGTAAACCCATGATCTTTTTCATATCTTTCTAATATGAGATTTTGATTATATCTCCAACAATATTCTTTGCAAAGACTGAGGATAGAAGAGTATATGCATACACTGGCACAGATTGGGCAGGATCAATGGATGATGGAAAATCAACTTCAAGGTATTGCACGATAGTATGGGGGAATTTAGTGACATGGCGTAGCAAAAAGCAAGAAGTAATGCTAAAGCGGAATACAAAGCTATGGCTCAAAAGAATGATGAAAAACCTAAAAATTCAGTTTGAAGATACTATGCTACTCTATTGTGAATATCAACTATCAGTAAGCTCACAATCCTGTTCATCACGACCGAACTAAACATATAGAGATTGATCATCATTTCATTAGAGTAAAGGTGGATGAAGGCATTATCAGTATTGAGTATATTCCTACATCTCACCAACCAGCTAATCTTCTTACGAATGGATTATCTGAACAAAGCTCATAATGTTATTGAAGGCAAGCTTTGTCTCATCAATATTTACAGCCAAGTTTTAGGGAGAGTGTAGAAAATAATTAAATATTTTATCTTTTTTTTTTTTTGTAGAGTCAATCTTGAAGGCAAGCTCATAAATATTTACAGTTATGAAGTCAATATTTTATCTGAACAAAGCTCATAAAGTTATTGAAGGCAAGCTTTGTCTCATCAATATTTACAGCCAAGTTTTAGCGAGAGTGTAGAAAATAATTAAATATTTTATCTTTTTTTTTTGTAGAGTCAATCTTGGGTGCAAATAGGATGTAATCAATTAAAATGATTTGATAGAATAATTTACTAGGTAGAATAGTTTTTTTTCTTTGTTTATTTGTTCCTTCTTTATTTATCGACTCCCATTATAATTATAAAAAGGGTGTCTTGGTTCATTAATATAATATGAGAGAATTTTTCTTCTCAACTTAGTTTATAGGATTACTTCTATTTCAAGTTATAGAGACCATAATTGACAAGAAGGAATGAAATAACCATTTATAAAAAACTTGACAAGGAACAAAATAGGAATACTTATTTCTTAGTTTGATTTATGAATCTTATATTTGATTTGTAGAAACTAAGTAATACACAAGGACTAGCCTTCGTAATGATGAAATACCTAAACAATTTGTTTAGTTTGTCCAACTCACACGATCAAATTGCCCCAGCAAGCATGCCTGAGAGAATCAGTATGACTACCCTGTTTAACACAACTGGCCCACTCAGCTAGTCTCTTCTAAATAGTTTGTACAATCATGTACAATAAATCAATTCAGCACGACCAATTCCAGTCTTGAATCCCACCCCAACAATTCTGTCTAGCTAATTGACTTGTCTAGCTTGCTTGTCTGCCCACCCCAACAACTCAACCCATCCAACTTATCTGGCCCACTTCGCCTTGCCTGCCTATCGAATCCCATCAGCACTGCTTTTCTCAATTGTAGAATATATTCTTTGATGAATGGAATAGTTAATCCTGTGATAGAGTGCATTAGTGATTAGGGAACCTGAGTTTGTTTGATGAATGGAATATATTCTTTGATGAAAGGAATTGGTATCTGAGTTTGTTTTTGAAATCAAACATAGCGATACTTATTCTATGGGGATAGATAGATACAGAATAGTTATTCCTATCAACCAAATGTACCTAAGTGAATGCCAGTATCAAAGTTTTAATATGCATATAGAAATTCAATCTGCATTGGGAATCAGATTGTCCACTGATAATAATAAGATAGAGAATCAGATTATCTTGGATGAAATGGTCTCCCAGTATATGCGCTTCTTAATAACAGATGATAGCACAATTATTCAAACACAAAAATAAATCAAAATCTGTTTTCAGGAAAAATAGAATATACACAAGAGACTGGTTTAGAATTGTAATCCATCGAAGAAATATAATAATTTTAGTTACAATAAATACACTAACATAATTGTTAGAATCATATAATTTATGATTAATATCATATCTTCAAGATATATAATGATATGTGTCCTAGATATGAATCAGAATGCGAGAGAATCATGACAACTCAAATTGATTCAATTCGAACATGATATGAATCTAATTGACATATATAATAAAAAGAAGAGAGATCAAAGAAAATGCAATCTTTAAAGCCCACAATAATATAAATTTCTATATCACACTATGCCAAGCACACTTCAGCACGAGTTGAAGCATGCTAAAATAAATTATTTTACTAGTTTAATCCTCTACTAAGTTTATTTAATGCTAAAAAGGAATATATCAATTAAATTAAAATTTTATCATACCATATCAAACTAACAATCAATGGACATGCTTCGACAAGTGGAGAAGCATGCCAAAATGAATTCAGATAAGTTTACACCTTTAATCCCCTATCACTTCATTATTTTACTTCAAAAAAAAAAAAAAAACAATTCAGCAATTAAATAGTTGGTTAACTGCCCGCCTTAGTGTTTGAATCCGAGCAAAACTAGGTTTCGGTCTTGGCTGACATGAAATGTGTCATTAGTGTCAAGTGTTGGAGGATGTCGAGTGTTGGAGGTGTGCCGAAGTTGAGCACCAGGAAGAGGAAGAGGACTGGGAAGTTGTCCACAACGAACTCGAGTAGGGTCTCAATAGTGGTTGCTGAGTGATCACATGTGTGTCGGTTACAAAGTGGTTTCCCGTGGTTATATGTGCCTCAAGGGCTCAGAGAGTAGTCACTTGCATTTTGAAAGCTTGTGGTAGTCGCATGGAAGTCTCAGGAGCTAGCAATTTCTTTGCTGACCATGAATGAAATCAGTGACCTTAAGTAAAGCTATTGTTGTTGCTAGAAGTCTTGTGGAAACTATTATCATGGTGCAAAAGTTTTGGCGCAGTCTCAGGGCTCAAGAGAGTAGTTTCCCGTGGCTATATGGGCCTCGAGGGCTCAAAGAGTAGTCACTTGCATTTTGAAAGTTTGTGGTAGTCGCATGGAAGTCTCAGGAGCTGAGTGATCACATGTGTGTCGGTTACAAAGTGGTTTCCCATGGTTATATGTGCCTCGAGGGCTCAGAGAGTAGTCACTTGCATTTTGAAAGCTTGTGGTAGTCGCATGAAAGCTGTGATCACATGTGTGTCAGTTACAAAGTGGTTTCCCGTGGTTATATGTGCTTCGAGGGCTCAGAGAGTAGTCACTTGCATTTTGAAAGCTTGTGGTAGTCGCATGGAAGTCTCAGGAGCTTGCAATTTCTTTGCTGACCATGAATGAAATCAGTGACCTTAAGTAAAGCTATCATTGTTGCTAGAAGCCTTGTGGAGACTGTTATCATGATGCAAAAGTTTTGGTGCCATCTCAGGAGTCTCACAAAGTCACCATTGTAGACACAAATTGGTGATGGGTGGGGTTTTGTTGTCTCGAGCATGTTCTATGTGTTGGTTGATCAGCGGAAAAAGTTTTCCCATGCCAACCAGAACCATATTTTAATCCCTACCCACCCTATCAACACTTAAAAAAATAAATAAATACAGATAAGTTTTATCTTTTTAATCTCTTTTTATTTGTCTCGTTTACATTTAGAAATAAAACAATGACAAAAGATAATTGAAGTAAAAGTTTGGAGACATAAGTTATAGAAATGCAACCAGTATCTTACAAACCATCATTTCAATATAATCTGTTTATTTCTAAAATAGAAATTTTAACAATTACTTAATCAATTGAATTCAAACTTTAGAGACAAACTAAAAAAATATAACATCTCAATTAGCAAACACTACCAAAGATATCATTAGTCGAATTCATCTCAATCAATGTCAAAGTGTGTCTAAGCATATTGAGTCACAATTATGAATGACACACGAGAGATTAGCCTTGAATTTTAATAACTTTTCAACCATGTCATCCATGACTCAATTCTAAGTCATGCAAAAAATCCTAACACAAGTCAAGAATTGCTATACACACCCAATCTGACAACCATGTTATCCAATATTATGAATACAAATAGAAAGGTATCCTTCCTAACACCTTGAGTTTTGGGGGATTAGTTATTAACTACAAATTTTAGCATACCAAAGTATAAAGTGAAGGATTGATATAGTGAGTGGCTCAAACTGACAAGAAGAAAAGGGATAATAGATGGTGACCTATAAATAAAATTACTCTTGAACACAAGCAAATCAATAGTTAATAGCATAGGGTGCTCATATGTGGCCTTGATTGATAGTGTCATAATTGTATAAAAATGAAGAATAAAACAGTTCAAAACAAAGATAATGCTAACATATTAGACTTTACGTGGTTTAAAGTCCTGCTAATTAATCCACAATCTATAGATTCCTTACGTGGAACAAATCTCGTACACTCCAAATTACTTGGGAAAATTACAAAGAATGTATTCTCTCCACATAAATTAACAATATGAGTAAAGAAGAGAGTAATACCAAGTTGTTTGTAGAAGAAAGCCTTCACTTCCAATAAGAAGGCCCTTAGACATTATTTAGCTTGAGCATTTGATCATAACATATCATAAATGCACCTCTTACCAAGTCAAACAATTTCAAATGAATATATAAAACATGCTCCAATGACACTATTTTGAGCACCTCCAATCCACCAAAAATAACCTCAAATGATGTTCAAAATATTCCAGTTGTTGGTCACCTAGTGACTCTACCATCTAGTTGATTGATCATGTTACTAGTTGACTGTAGCTCAAACATAAACATTTTGTGCACCCCGAAGTTCGGTGTTCAATCAACTAAGGCTCATCTCCAGTCCACTAAATTTGCTCAAAGATCTCTCCTTCATATAGCTTACATCCTTGCAACTCTACGAGAAATCCCTAAATTGTCAATTACAACCAGGTACTTGTTCATGGGTTGAAAGTGTCCTATAAATAACTACATAGACAAAACACGTTACCTAGTTGTATACATCATCTCCGTATGATGTTGCCCAAAAGCAAGAATTGAAGATTACAACCATTCATAATCTCTCATAGTTCACATATCTTCTAGGTCTTCAAGCACTCCATTTGCATCATGTAGAGTCCACATCGCTTGGAATTTTTTATCCTTCAAATGCTTCAAGCCATCTTTCACTGATCACCTTTGAGTCCACCTTGTTATGTACCTCTAAGTCATCTAGCACAATCCATTCGACTTGGCTGCCAAGGCAACAATCACTACAACTCGACCATGTCGAATCACAAGAACTCCAACCTTCATGTACAAGTTGCGAAGTCCCTAAACACCTTATGTATGCATAAAAATCAAAGAAAAACTCAAAATTACATTCTTTGCCTCACTCACCAAAACAACCCCAATTGAACCCGACCACTTGAGAGGACCATTCCCTAGTAGAAACATGATTTTAGAGGCGATGCAGCATCAAAATTGTACCACCAACCCTACAAGATCCATTTCAATTAGGTTATTCCCATGATTAGCTTGGGTTTAACCAATCAAGTTTATCAAACAACACTTCGCTAGAGTGTTCCTTCATTTATGTATCATTGCCTTCTCCATCTTCCCTGACCAAATGTTCAATGTCTTCCTCTGCCCTTGTCATAGTCATCATAGATTGTTACGAAACCATGATACATGGCAACACATAACTAGGGTTGTAGTCCTCAGTCCTAGCCCTTACAGTAACCTTTTGCAAACCTCCATTTTGTTCTAAATAGTTCAAGTATTGTGGAGATAATTAATGGCCTTCTAATTACAAGCTTTTCTGCTTTTGTTTGTCATACTCAATATCAAATAAATTAATGGGCATAGATTAAGTTGATATGAATCCGAAAGGAACTCTTCGGATCAATGCAGGCCCTTAACCTCATTTCTCTATAGCAATCCTTGTAATGGTTCGGAATAGATGATGGATCATGATCGTTGTTCTAATCCTTGTATATAATTCATGGTTAAAAGTATCAGCTATCATTATCGATATCAGAAGCTCCAAATCCTTAGATATCAACCGAATGGATCAACGCAATTATAATCTATCAAAAAGATTGAAAATAATAAAATAAAAATATTTACAGAATGAGAAAATTAAAGATACAAAAAAAAAAAATTGATAGATATATGATTAAAAGACCAAAAAAGAGCCATCTTAATCAAATCTTATAGCATTATATTAATAAATCAATTCCACTGTAATCAACTCAAATCCTATTTAAATCAAATTGGATTGATATTCAATCAAATGATTTAATTAAAACATACAATGTAATATGAGTTCACTAAATAAAATTGAAATGGCCGCAACGGGTTGGCGTAGTTGGTACTTGCATGTGTGTTTGCTCCAATAGGTCTTGGGATAAATTCTCAACGGGTGCAAATGCCTCATTGGGTGCCTAAGTTCACCATGAAAAGGCTCATTGCGCTATGGCAAAATGCCCCCCTGATTTACCTGCATGTATCTTGTCGTGGGGCCGGTGATAATGGCCACTTAGGTGAGCGATATCAAGTTTTGCTCCAACAAACTAAAATTAAAATGTCTTAATTAATTAAAATGAATGTTATGTAATTAATTTAAATATGAATTAATTAAATTAAACAATTTAAGTTAAAATAAATTAAATTTAATTAAGTAGATCAAATTATTCTTATTTAATCAGGTTCAATCCAATTTACATAAAATATATAACTTAAATTAATTAAAGTAAAATAAATAAATTAACAAGAGTAATTTAATTAAAATTAATTTTGAATTAAATTAAGCTCAATTAAATAAATTTTAATTAATTTAACCAAACTAATCTTATTTGATAAAATTACATAATGTAAATATGTCTAATATGAATTATTTACATTAAATCAATTTTAATTATTTTAATCAAATCAGTCTTATTTCATTTATTAAATTCAATTAGCTAGTTAATTTAAATAAATATTATTTGATAAAATTACATAATGTGAATATGTCTAATCTGAATTATATTACACTAAATAAATTTGAATTAACTAAATTTGAATTTGGTTAAATTAGACTAAAATAATAAAGTAATGGACTTCTCAATGATTAATTCATATATGCACACTTATTATCAATAATTAACTACAATATAAATAAAATAAATACAAATAATTATTTAATATCAATATTATTAATTCTAATAATCACTGCACACATCTCTCCCACAGGAATAGTCATCTCACAACACATGCAAATAGGGACATCATAGGAATGGTCATCTCACAGCATACGCCAAGAGGGATAGCTCAAGCGATTTGGTTTGCATGGTCAAACTTATATCCTATTTATTCCGAGGTGCAAATGAGAGAGATGGATAGCACATGAGTCGAGACCTCCTCTGTTTACTTGTTAAAAAAATAATAGACGTACAAAATTTGAATTCATCAGCTAATCAACTTTGATCCTTTTTTCGTCCACCTAAAAAAAGGCAAAAGAAACTTTCCACCCTTCAAGTGATCAAAGCGGCCAACTCAGGCAAGTAGCGAACCCATAGTTGTGGCCTTTGAGGTCGCGGCCATAATTGCAACCTCATGAGGTCACACTATAAGGTCACGGTCACAATTGTGACCTCACGAGGTCACACTGTGAGGTCACAACCTTGTTGGTGACCTTGCAACCTAACCACAAGAAGGCGGCCAGCGGCCTCATCGTGAGGTCGCGACGAGGCTAATATGACCACAAGAGGGCAAATGATGACCATTGGGGGGCTACAACGACTGTGTTGTTCATTGAATGATTGGTTGCAAGGACTTTATTTCCCTCTTTACTTTGCTATTTCTTCTTTCCTCCATCTTTCCCTTCGTTTCCCCTAAGCATATTTTTCCATCACAGATCCTTTTCCCTCCATCCGTGCTTCAGAGTAGACCGAGCATGAGAGTAACATCTCCTAGTCGCCTTTGAAGCTTGCGCCAACACCATCTTGGCTATCAATTGAAGATTCCTAGCTGGTTTGGCAAGATCATCCCGTTACCTTAATTTTTTATCCAATTTCTACTAAATTTGAACAAGCTAAGAGAGAATGTTAAAAACATAAGGTCTAAAAAATCAGCTGGAAGAAGATCATGTAACACTAATCCCAATACAACTTGATCAATCCATATGGGGATTGATCAAGTATGCCAACAAGTTTACAGAAGTACCTCAACTATTTGGCACATTAACTATCTTCACTATCAACCTCATTTACTCACTCAAGAACTAAGTTCAATGCAATCAACATATGTCAACAATGTTTAACTTTCATTCCCTCTTCCAAGTTAGGTCTTGTGTGAATGGACCCAACCATGCTCGCTGATGGATGCTTAACAATTAGCAAAAATCATGTTATATCGGAGCAAATTACTTCAGCACATAAGAACCTTATATGTTAAAGGGAGCTATTGCATACTTGTTTAGTGTATCCATATAGCAGGTTATGCTACAATTAATGTATGGTAAACATAGGATGCATGATCATTCAATTCTACTTAATTTCGTTCCATAATTTATCTTCAGGTTTATGATGCATCATTCATATAGCTTTACGGTTATAGGACCTTACTATTCATACCTAAATTCATGTTGCATTTGATGTTTACATTGCATGTTCTCTTTCTTTTTATCATCCCTAATTTCATGATTGCCTATTGAGTTGGTCAGGCTAGATATTCAAGGATGGTTGTTTCTCAACTGAAGTATGTTTCTGCAATTCTGCTCCAGCATTACATTCAAACATGCACGCTAGGTGAAGTTTGTTGGTGGATGGATCAACCTCAGGCAGGGCATGGAGAAATTTCATAAAATCACCTCACCCATTCACTCAAGTTGAATAAAATTACATTGGGGGTTCAAGGGGTAGACAGAGACCAAAGAAACATTGGCATAATTTACATGTTTTAAGAGAAAATATAGCTGTGTCGGTATTTCTGTCACTGACCAGAACAATAGATAAAGTTTTGGTATTGTATCATGTCATGAGAACGATTTTAATATTTATATAAATGAATTATTAATATAAAATGATTAATTCTAGCAGAAGTTGTAACTTCTAATTATCTATTTATTTTAATTGTTTGATTACTTGTGATTGTTAACTCATTTTTTATTTCTCTTGTTGGTTAATTCGATCAATTTAGTGTTTAAATATGTTGGCAAACAATCAAGTTTTAATTTTTACCATTAGCCATTTATAAGTTATATACTTCTTTTGCTTTATTGAAATAATAAAGATGTTAGCCTAGCATATATTAAAACAATTAAGGAATAAGGATGTAATAACAAGAGAAGTGTTTTCGATAAAGATAGGGTTAGAATTCATATATTTTTGTACTAGCTATGGATGACTGAGAGAATCCAAGACACATTAAGATAATGCATCTTATTTGTTAAAGACATTGTTTTATTTGATGAGACACGTTAATAAATGCTAAGTTCGAATCTTGACGAGAAATATTAGAAGTAAACATTTTAGGTTTAGTAAACACATAATATATAGAATTTAATTTTAATAGTAATCGACATACCAAGTAAATTGTTAAGATAGGAGATGACGAGTTTAATTGAGAGCTCTAAGTATCTAGGATCGTTTGTGTAAAATGATGAAGGGGTTAATAAAGATAATTTACATAGGATCCAAGTAAGTTGGTTGAAATGGAGGATAGTATTAGGTGTTCTTAGCGGTACCTCTATAGCTTAAAGGAAACTTTTATAAAATGACTTAGACCTACTATACTATAAGGAATTGAATGTTGGGCTATGAATCAAGTATATAAATAAAAGATAAGAGACATAGATGAGAATATTAAGGTAAATGTGAGAACATATGATGAGTCAGATAAAAAATGACAAATTCAAAGAGAAGTCAATGTTGCCCATATTAAGGGAAAATTCTGAAAATGCGTTTAAAATGGTATGAAGTATGAACATGTAGTTAGGTGGCCAATAAATGTCCCACTTAAGTGATATGAGAGCATAACAAATACGCACATAAATCAAGAAAGAATAAGACCAAAGAAATACTAGATTAGCAATGATAAAGTAGGATAAAATGCATTTACATATATGATATAGCAGGGGATCGAGCCCAATGGCATAGGAGGATTCATATAGCCAACTCCACTTAATTGAATAAAGATTTGATTGTTGTTGTTGTATACTTCTTTTGCTTCATAATATTTATAGTTATAATATATATTTTTTCAGGTAAAATGTTACAATAAGAAAAAAGAAAATAAGACCATCCCTGGTTAGCAATTAATTAGCGCATGTTTTGCTTTAAAAATCTTGGAGCAATTCAAACTTAAAGGCACAATGGACATTAATTGTCAAGGATATAATTGTGCTTAAAATAAAGCTATATTTTTATGATTTTCTGTTATTGTGTTTGAAATTTGTTTATGAGCATTTGTTTAAAAAATAAGCATTAAATATTAATTCAAAACTTTATCGTTTGATTTTAATTTAATTTTATTTATTTCACTTAATTACAATTATTAGGGTGAACGAAAAAATATAAATACAAGACTTAAAATATTATATTTTAGGCTTATAGATTATAGATTTTGTTATTAAATTTAATTAATTTTATAAAATTTAAAAAATGAAAATATAATATTCAACTCAATCAAATTTGAAAAATTAACATTCAAGAATTTTTCTATAAAATTGAATTAGTATTTAAATTTTTTTAGAAAAAATCTAATTCATCATGTGTATATTTATTGCGATTGATAAATATCTCCAATAATATTCCAATAAAATGAATACAGCAACAACAAAGCCTTATTCCAATAAAATGAATAGTTAAAGAAAAATATTAAATATTTTCTCAAGTTAATCAAATAAATTTCTTTATATCAAAACCTTAGGCAAACTCTAGCTATTTCTTCACACTTGTACTAAAGCTAAGAGAAGACATAAAGGAGGAAAAGAAGAATCTCATCACAATCTCTCTTGTATGATCTCTTAGCATTATAAAAATAAAATTTTCACCAATTTTAGATACCACATTTTATCCTATTTAAACATTTAGTATTTAAACTACTTTAGACAAAATAGATAAGTAATTAAGTTAAATTTTAAGTTTTTAGGGTTGAGTTTAAGTTTTATATAGATAATCATATTTAGTTAGATTAGTGTTATTGTTAAAGGTTACAAATTTAATTCCTCTTCTTCTCTCTCCCCATAGACCTCTCCTCTCCTTGATTCCTCTCGCTTAGCCATTACGTCGCCCGCATACCATCACCCTCCACCTGCGCAAAGGTACTCCCCCCTCTTATCCCTTCTCTTCATCGGTCTTTGTTCGCTTTACCTTTTGTTTCCACTGTACAACACATCCTAACGTCGTTGCACATATCAATCGATGAGCAGAACATGGCCAGCATGTTTGACACTTAACCCTTGATTACGAGTCATAAAGTAGTGCATAGAATTTGCCCCCATAGAGATCATATGAATGTATGAGATATATGGAGCCAACCCCTAATAGTTGGGAGTGGGTTTGATATTATGATCTCCTATAAACTTTTGATCCACATAATACTCAACTAAAGAAAAGAGTTTACTAAAAATACTAACCTCTGCATAAGGAGTAAAATATCAGCTGCCTCTGGAGCCCCTTTTTGTTTCTGTTGACCATAAATTTGGCATGAAACAACATATGTAAATTTAATGTCTGCTTGGGCCCTTGCTTCAGGAGACAACTCATATCCCTGTGTGCTTATGTAATCACTAACAGAATAACCATCTTCAATTCCTGCATATGAATTGTAAAGACAAGGAAAACAAAAAGTTGCATTTAAAACTATCATTGGAAAACAAGAAGAAAAAAAAAGAATACCTCCAAGATAGCGCTTTTCTAAATAACTTTGTAGTACAAGAGCCCTTCTATAGTACATCATACCACGCACTACAAATATCATTATGAAAAATCAAATGGATGAGCAAAGTTTATAAAACCATAGAAAGGAACATGATTTTATATGGGGATCTTAAATAATCAAGTTGAGAAAAACAGAACATAATCACAGTTCCTGTCCATTTTAGAATCAGGCAAACCTGTTCTTGCCAATGTTTGGCCACGATACGATGCCCAAAATCGTAACTCCAAGCTATCATCATCTTCAACAGCATCAGCAGTTGATTTAATTCGTTCTAGAAAATTTTCCCACTCATCTAGGACAACAAAATGAACAATGCGCAAGTGATGTTAATTGTTAAGTAAAATCACATGTGGTAGAGGAAATTATCATCGCAGAGAAAATTTGCATGATAATGTCATCCAGGCAAAAAAAAAAAAAACATTTCCAAATGAGCTAAATATTAGTCTGCTAATACGACACTGCAGAATGCAGAGCAAGACATACCCAAGTGGCATTCTGTAACTGGAAGAAAAGACCGTTAAGAATCAGATACTACACAATCTTAAAAAGAATGACAAGAGAATAAGTTTAAATTCTTTTATAAAAAAAATAATTTTGAATAATTAGAACAAAGCTCATTGTTGTAGCAAAAAGGTGATTACGCACACTCAGAAACCCCTCACAGCCTGTCCCTAGGTTATGCGAAGGAAGGTAAATCACGGGGTCGGTTTATAGCAAACCACCAAGTTGGCTAGGGAGAAAAAAACTCATTGTGCAACAGGAAGAAGTTGAAATTTTAATTAAAAGGACCTTATAACATGCGTCCTAAAGTTTTAATCAACTAATCTTTTACACTTTACACTCAATATTATAGATATAACAACCTTACATTCCAAAAACTATGGTTTGATATCTCATACTTTACACTCGGCACAAACAATGTCTCATGTATCGATGTGTCAATCATGTCGATAATTATCATGTCATTCTAACACTCAACAGCCCTTGATAATGTCATATCTTCTTCTTTTTATTATTTAGCTATTTTCTCCTTTCACATCCAATTCACCATCGGCACCATATATTGAAATGTCGACACGATACCAAAACAATATAACAATATTGTTCTAGTCAAAGACCAAAGAACTTCTTGAGATTTTGAACCTTGCCAAAAACTAACCCACAACTTAGAAAACCATATGACCGAAAGCCACTTAACTTGGATGAAATCATACTAAAAATACTGAAAATCCCACCAAAGTAAAGAACATTGTTCAGTGACCAAACCGAAGTGAACCACAACCCCAAAACCAACCATAGATGACACAAGGTTGCACTTAGAAATACTATACCTATCTTTAACTAACCCATTTCCATGTTGTGTTGAGTCATTATAATATAATATCAACCAAAAATTACATTCAATTTGGATCTAAATGACATCATCAAGTGATGTTTACTCTTAGGTAAATTACCCCAGCGCCTGAACAAGAAATTATTTGAAAAAATAGTAGGGAGTGAGACTATCGACCAACTTAAACTTTAGTTTTAGAATAACATGACATATCAAGCTGGTTCAGTTTTTATTAATTAGCAAGCAGTACGGTATCCAGATATGTTATATAAGAAAATCTAAGCTCAAAGGTCAATTGACCTAATAGAAAGATTACGTAATAAAAAAGCATTGGATATCAAACACTACCAATGGATGTCTTATGTAACCATAACATGATAAGCCAAGCAATTCAAATTCACGATAGCACTACATCATATATAACTTTATGTAAGTGATCGGGAGATGCTGCAGAGTCCAGAATGGCAGGGACTAGGGAGAGAAGAATGAAAGATATCGAAGGACTATCTAGGATTGCAACAATAACATGAAGATCTAATTACAATGTTTGGCCATCAAATGATACAGACTTAAAACCTGGTCATTAAAAAGGCAGCTCTAGAATAGTAAAGACAAACTTGAAATTGAACTATATAGCATTTAATAAAAGAATTATAAATGGCAGACTGCATCAGGAACCCATGTTATGTTCTTCAGATAATTTTGAAACATTACCGGGATAGATTTTTTGGAGATAGAAAAGGGTCGAGATCCCATCTTCATTTTCAACTTTTAATTCTGATTTGCTGAAGAGGACTGTCTCACTGTAGTACGGAGTAAATACACTACAATCCAAAAAAACTCCTAGCATTAATCAGACGCTAAATATGAAATATGGAAATTTCAGAAATTCTGAAATATATTATATACTACCAGAAAGGTATCATCTCAGAAACTGGTTTAGCACGAGGCATGTCCATGAACAACGAGTTTGCAAAGAATTGAAGTCTCCTTCTAGCTTCTAAGTTCTTCGGAATATTTGCTGCAGAATCTTTTACAGTTAAAAGTAGATGCAGCCGTTTTACCTGAACAGTCTATAGAAAAACACACAGTAAGATAGCTACATACATACTAATAATGTTACCAAACAGGAGCATGACATGCATTTTAGATATTGCTGTTTTCTCGAGGACAAACAAAAGATTGGTCTAGGGGATTTTGGTGTGTGTATTTTATATGGAGTTTTTATCGTGTTTGACACATGTCTCCTCCCATTTTATATGCATATATTTTACGTTATCATCTTTTTATGCTTCATTTTGATACTTTCCTATTTCAGAGGATTGCTCTCGTGTATTTCTTTTGATCAAGTGCAAAAGGGAGCAAAAACAAAGAATTAAAGGCTAACATTTGAAGTCCCATGCCGGCCACAAGTGCACGTGCTCACCGGCACAAGACGTGCTCCGTTCAGTCAACCAATCTAGAGTGCTCGTGCTAGCTGACACGAGCTATGCCCCACCCGCCGAATCGGCCACGGGTGCACGTCGGCCCGTGTCGGACACTCACCCTTTGCCTATAAAAGGTTGATCACATCCCCTTAAGAAGAGATCCCCGATCTGGACTCGCCCAAGGGCTCCAACGCAACCTGAGAAGACGATTTGGAGAGGATTCGACACCATCAGCACTTGGACTTGAAATCAGGAGCATCCGAAGAAGCGATCTTGCAACAAGACTAAGATTTCTTTGCTTGTTTTCTAAATTTCTAAATCTGAACTTGTCTGTAATCATTCAAAGAAAGATTTCGGGTTGTAACTCCATTTCTATGGAGTAGATTCAGAATTCTAGAACTAGAGATTAACCCTTTGTTATGTGTACACCTTTGTTTTGATCTATGAATATTCGATTGTTCTTATTTAATGAAATGTTGATTTGTGGTCCAGATCAACACAATCATGATGCCAAAAATACGAGATTCGTATCCCATGAGAATTTAAGGATAAACCGAAAGGAGAACTCAATCCTTCAACTCGTAGAAACTTGAGACGTGGAGAGTTAGCTACGAAAGTAGATCGGTATGTCGGAATAATAGGCTATCATAGATCTTAATGGATTAATTCCAATTTCATCGTCACACGATGGGAGAGAGTTATTAGGGGTTGTGGGATCTTGTGATAGGGTCTCCATAATTGATACACCATTGTAGTTCCAAAAGTTTACATTGGATATCATAGGATAATCTACCTACATAAACCATTATTGAGAATAGGACGCCCAAACATGGATTAGGTGTTTACTAACATTGTGGTAAAACTAAAATTCTAAAATTGCCTTCACCAATCAAATCCACCTAGATTTCTCTGCCTTCCTTTTCTTTCTTCTTAATCGAATCTCTTCCCTCACCCTCTTCATTGGATTTTCTAGTTCTTGACACTCAATATCCGTGGTTAGTCTAGAGAGTTAAATTTCTTTAGTAAGCTAGTACTTGACCACCAGTCTTGTGGGTTCGATATTTTTTATTACTTGACAACATTTCCATGCACTTGCGGATTTATCCATATCAGTGAGACGCACGCCTTACCAAAGTAAGGCGTTCCATATATACATTTTTACAATTCAAATATACATAGGGAATTTCTACTAAAATATTTCACCAACAAAACTATAGTGGATAAAATATTAAACAATAATGTAAATATAAAATTCACTAGTAAATATATACATTATACACATAATTCAAATTTTAAAAAAACTTTAAATATCTAAATCATCAAAAATTTTATCATCTTTTTCAATCATATCATTATCATCATCACCAGATATTTCAAATTTGTACAACTGAATCTTCATCGATTTCGTAAGACCAAGCGCCTTAAGCACTCATGGTGCCTCTCACAAGGCGCTCGCTTAAGGCGACGAGACGCAAGAGGTTCGCGGGCACTTTTAATAACTATGCAAAAAACTAACATCAAACAAAAATTAGATTAAAAAGTAACTTTCAAATGAGAAATGAATTTACTAAATTATTCGAGTCTATCATGTTGCTAAAGTTTGTCGTGCAAATGTCTCGATAATGGAGGATGGTTTCTTCAAATAAGGCTAAGCCTTCATGTTATAAATTTGAAAAATAAGGGGTCTAATCTGTGAATTTATAGAATAGTGGACTAATCTGTAAAAAGACCTTAGAATAAGATCTTAGACAAAGGGTAGTAGCATTGGGTACATCAGCGATGATGAATTTGGAACAAAATGAAACTAAGCATAAGGACGGAGAAAGCGGCAAGCTCTTGCTTAAGATGAATGAACAGTCGGTGTCAAATGTCAGGTGGTAGCGAGCAGTGGACGTTGTGCACAACCCACTTAATCGAGTAGGGAGTAAACAAGAGAGGAATTGTTCGGCCCAAAGTCTTGGTAGGCAGCAATGGAATAATATAACCCCTCCTTGGTTGTAGAGAGTAGAAAAGGTAGTGACCTAGGAGCACCGAGGATAAAAGAGAGGCGCAATAACAACTACAGAAATTTAAGTGTGGTTAGCCAACAGTTGACCTTGAGTAGTCAGGCCAGGGTTTGCAAACAGAGAGAAACACAAGGCCACAGGTAATCGAGCACAGGGCAGTGCTTAATGCTGCTATAAGAACCACAGGGCAATGAGGCTGAAAGAAAAGAGATTGGGATTTGGGAGAAAAAGTCTTCCCAGGGATTAATGGACAGAAATGAATGAATGCTAAACCAGAACAAGATTTTAGACGGGACAAAATTGAATCAATAACCAATGTCGAAGGGAGTCAAGGTACTGAGACCAAATCACAAATGTGACCCTATACTAATTGATGCAATCTGAAGATATTGCACTCGAAAAAAAATGCTTATCCCATCTCATAAAAGAGGAAAATATTATTATCTAAAAGATTTTTCAATACAAGCGATGCTAACACTTTTTATTTGCTTGGTAATGAGATAGAATTTTTGTAAAAATATGACTTGATTATCCAAAACCTTTAACAAATTTCTCAATGAATCTAAACGAACTTTCAAATAAATCTAAACATTTTGAAAATTTAAATGGCAGATTTAAAACCCTACCTACGTGAATAAGTTCTAAAAAAAACTAAGGATTTTTAAGTTAAAAAAAAATAAAATATAAGAAATGTAATTTTTTTAAACAATAAAAGGAAAAGGCAAGATCTGGTTAGGTTCAATGTGCAGATAATCTTCAAGCATGAAGTCCATAAATGAGGGTTAAAAATATTTCTAGAATCAATTATCTAAATCTCCCTGTTGTACTATCAAGAGAAACCACAACTTACCCTGGGGGCATGGTTCACTGGTAAGTGCTTGTGATAAGACTATAGTGGTTGCGGGGTCAAAACTCGGCAGAGGGTTTCACTGCCTCTTGCCACTTGAGCTTCCCCACTTTACCTCCCTCCCAATAGTAGTGGGAGGCCTGGAGGCGCTAATGTGGCGGATCCACATTTTAAGAGAAACCACAACCAGCCCCCAGAGTAATGGTGCAACAGCAGGGCGCCTTCTCAGTTTCCTAGTCATCTAAGGATCGAGTCCGAGCTTTAACAAATTAACGGATGAATTTTTTTTAATGGACGGTTGACCTAAGACTGCTGCGTTAATGGGGCGTCCGCTGCGAGCACTCCCCGATTTACCCTAGTGGCCAATGAAAAACTTCCGTAGGATCCATGGGGTCGTTGGGGCCGAGCTGGTTATCTTAGGACTAGTCGGTGTAAGTTGGATACTAGTGCCAACTAAAAAACCACAACCAAAGGAACAGCCTTAGTAGAATCCATAGTAAAAGGAGACCATGTTAATCTTGAGTCTAGTCCAACTTTAAAACTAACCGAGCAGATAAATGGGAGTCAACTCACCAACATAAGTGAGACACTTTTTAAGCATTATTTTATTTATTCCATTAATTAGAAGAGAGGAGTGATTCCTCCTTTCAGCTCCAAGGCTCGCCTCATAGATTGATTTGGAGGGAAGACATTATTAGGTAGTGAGTTTGGTTGGACAGACACACCTATTAAAAGATTCTAAATCTATTACTCAACAACAAAGAGAATAATGAAAATACCATTATAAGATAAAAGTTTGAAGTAAAAGAGGGCATAAAGGTCAAGTGATCGTCACTTTCATCTAGGATGAAAGAGATATTTTATTAGATAGGGATATGACTAATCGTGCTTTGAGTTAAATTCTCGGTAATAGTGAAACAAAACATATGAAAAAACAATGTAACATAGATGAAAGTTGGGATGAATGTGAAGTTATTAAAAGAGAGCAAACAGGAAATGTTATCCTTCACTAACAAATGGGTGCAACCTTGACAGGCTGCAAACAAGTTAAGACTGTATTGACATATTCAAAGATGATCAATACATTTTATTGCTAGACAAAGTTAAGGTAACTTGAGTTACAGGAATGTAGGAAAACTAAAACCAAAGAGAACCTATTTAAAAAACAATTCAAAGTAAGATCAAACGACTTCGTATTTTGCAAAACGGAGTTCAATGAATGAATGGCAACAAAAGGCCCATAAGTCATTAGTAATAGGTGATTTAGTAGATGATTAGATCAATTAAATGATTAGAACCAGTGCAGACCCATCAGAGTATTGTATTATGCCTCAGGAAAAAAAATGCTCTAAACAAAAACATAAATCAACATGAGGAAAAAGCTTGGTGTCAAGGCATAACTACAATATGTACAACAATTATTATCACAAGAACCAACCAAAGTTGAACCACATTGTAAAAAGGATTGTAGTGAAAAAGTCTATCAGGCATCAGCAGTTAAACATTTATACAGAAATTCATAATATGAAAACTAAAATTAGGAGTAAAAGTGGCATCTATATTACAAAACAAACATGATGCATCCGTATCACCTGATACAATTTTACACTTTCTTATAGAAAAACTACAATAGCAATATGAAGGAGAAGGTACATACTTCCGGGAAGAAACTGATAGCATTAGTTAGAGAGGGTGCATCAACAGGTACAATATTGTATGGGGTAAGTTCTGCTCTCAATGTTGCATCAGATTTCCCCATTTTTTTTACCTGAAATATCCTCAAGGAAGAGGAAATAACCATAACACTGGGTGAGTCTGAGATATCTTTAACTAACAGCCAAAAGAAATTGACCAGCCTTAAAAGCAAGAAAACTTCAACCTCGTTTGATGATTTCACATTGCAACAACTAAAAATCACCACAGAGAAAAATATCACAGCCATCCTTAGGGCAAACAACATAAGTGAAATTTAAAAAAAAAAGGAAAATTATAATTGTAGAGCGGAGTAACTTGTAAAACCACTTCCTTCTCTTTATACGCTTTTCTAGGACTGAAGGTACTTGAAAGCTCTATCTAACTACAGCAATTAAAGCTGGTCACTCAAGACCTAGCACTGAGTTTGCATGCACCAGATTTGGGCTGTTCTAGGCACAGTCAAGACCAGGCTAAGGCACAATCTATGAATCAACCTGCAGTTCTAACGTTGCAAATAAGCTATTTTTATATTTTTTTAATGAAAATTTAGGGGGCGTTTGGTTTATGGGAATAGGAGTGGAGAATGGGAATGGGAATGGGAATCATTGATTGTCATTGTTAATGTTTGGATTATAGGAATAGAAATACCAATAAGGGAATGAATCCTTGAAATTGGGTAATAACTCATTCTCATGTACCTCCCCTTCAATAAGTCATTACCCTATTTTCATCAATCAAAATATTCCCTTATTCCAAAAATACCTTTGAGCTAGAACTAAAATTTTCTCCCTTAATCTCAAATATCAAAATATATTTATTTATTTTTTCTTTCATATCACTTCTCTCTCCTTGTTCTCTTTCATCATATTTTCTCTCTCATCATTTTATCACACTTTCTCTCTCTTTAATCTCCCCTATCACACTCTCTTTCCTTTTTCTCATTACACTTTCTCTCTCATCATATTTTCTCTCTCATCATACTTTCTCTCTCCTCAATCTATTCCATCATACTCTCTTCCTTCTTTTTTCTCATCGTACTTTCTCTCTCATTGTACTTTCTTTCTCATCATACTTTCTCTCTCCTCAATCTCTCCCATCACACTCTCTTTTCTCTTTTTTTCTCATCACACTTTTGCTCCCATCACACTTTCTCCTCAATCTCTCTTGTCACACTCCCTCCTTTTTTTTCCTCTAACACACTTTCTCTCTCATCATTCTCTTTTTTTCTCATCACACTTTCTCTCTCATCATACTTTCTCTCTCCTCAATCTCTCTCATCACACTCTCTCTCCTCATTTTTTCTCATTACATTTTCTCTCTCTTCATCCTCTCCCATCATACTTTCTCTCAAATCATATTTTCCCTCTCATCTTCTCTCATCATGCTCTCTCCTATCACACTCTTTTTTCTCATTTTCTCTCATCACACTTTCTCTCTCTTCATTCTTTCTCATCACACTTTCTCTCTCATCATTCTCTTTCATCATATTTTTCTCTTACATTCATCTTTCTCTCACATCTAATTTTTTCTTTTATTTTCCTTTAAGGGTAAAAAAGGAAATTTTGATTTATTCCGATAGAAAATATACAACTAACCAAACATTGCTTTTAAAAATGATATTCATGCTCATACTCATTCTCATTCCACAATACAATGATTCTCATTCCGATTCATATTCCTAGGAAAGAACCAAACGTCCCCTTATATATTGCCCTTTTCCCCTAAAATAATTTTAAAATATACTAAAATTAATCTCAAGAATGTTTTAGAAAACTAATCAATTTTTATTTAAGCATTTCATATTTTTTTATAATTATTATTTTATTATCAAATTTGGGACCAGCAGTGCGGCTGCTAAACTTGAGTTGACGCCAACACAGGCTTGCTAGAAACAATAAGAGGCCTAGGCAATGTCCAACAAAAGCATGAATCATTGACTTTATATTCTTTATTAGTTACACTGTTATTATAAGAAACAATGATGTTGTGCCTTTGTTTTGTGAAGGTACCTGTGCAAATAGAAGAGCCGCAACAGAATGCAAAACATTGCCATTTAGAGGTTTGATAGCTGTGAAGGACAAAAGAAGTGGAAAAGATTAACAATGTGAAAGACATGCCTCTCTGGCAGGAGATGAAGCATTTCTATGGGAGAGGGGAATGAAGGGGAGTGACTGGGTTGCTTGTTTTACTTATGTATCTAAACTTGTAGATAGTTACAGACTAGAAGCTATTTTGACCTTTGACAACAAAGGTGAAGGTCATGGTCATCTTATTTTACATTATTTTCCTGCTTATTAAAAATGAGGCTACAAGAGCAAAATAGCAAATCATGTGGACTTCAGATACAGTTTGATCCACAAAAAAAAAAAAAAAATACCTCTTCCTTAATGCGTCTACCAAGTTCAGAAGTATCTGACTCTCCAACTAGCACCTCTAAAACATCAAGCAATGCCTTCAAAGTTGCATAAACCTTTTTCATTTCAAGAGCTCTAGCTCCTATCCTGTTTTAGAACAAAAGACAAGACGAAATAAAACAACTATACATCATAACTGCTACCTCACTTCATGATTAATTTTTAATGAGTAAAAAATAAAAATATAGCAGCAATAAAACATTTGAAGAAACCTATGATCTATCTATTGCTAGCTGAAGAAAACAGGCAATGAGCTATATGCATAGCACATGCTTGCAAACAATGAGAAGTAAAAGGGCCAACATAGGGACAGTATTAACTGGCAATTCAAAATGGCATGTCAATTTTGGCCACATTATCAGTCTGGAACTTCAAAATTACCAAACTAACTAAGCCATCAAGTTTATATTTCCAATTTGATTTAATCACAATCAGCACAACTATGTTGCTCCTTTACCACCAATATTATATATAATTGGTCATTTGTGTTAGAATTGAACCTCAAAGGAAACTTCTGAAAGGCAACTTCATGCTAATTGAGACTTCCCAAATATTAAAGAAAAGTAATAAAAAGGATTGTATTTCACCGGGCAATCTGAAATTTTCCCAAGTTGGAAAGAAGAAATAGAGAATATTGAAGAACGCCACTAAAATAGCACAAAATTTACTCAGATAGTGTTACACAATATTACATGCAGTTTGGCAACACAAAACGCATATTACTCAATCAACTTGCTAAATGCAATAGAATTTTAAAAAATCAACATGTCTTTAAACAAAACCACTTAATAATATGCAAATTGGGTAGCTAAAAAATCATTAATACAGTAATTGTCCATATTCATGATTTATGAAAGTTGAAAGCTCAAATTTAAAAGCAAAAATCCTTCTAGAATTGGCAAATTGCAATAAATAAAGCTCTGTGTATATTCCTTATTTTCTACCTGAACAGAGTTATCAGATATGAAGAAGAAACATCAGTCATTTGTTTGCATTTACATAGCCATGCTGCAATTGCTAAAATCAAACGCATTTATACTTTATATGCAATAAGACATGTAGTATTCATCCAAAACAAAAGTTGAAAGTATCATCCAGTGTCCTTGTTTTAGTGCTCTACAAGAATGGTACAATTTTAATATAGTATTCTGCCAACATTCAGCACACATCAGCACCGGTTGCAATATATACTGAGATGAAGTCATGTTGGTTTCACTTCATTAATATATATGCTAAAATCATGCACACTATTACATTTAGATGTAACATGGAAAATTTTGTGGAATGTAGTGTGCATCTTTAACAAAAGTTCAAAGCAAAATTAAGTGCCTAGCTTTAGCGCTAATAAAATTAATAACACATTTTATTAAGTAATATGATAGGAGAAATTCAAAAATAAAGCTCTAATACCTAAGACAGGTGCACTGAGACCGAGATTTCCTTTTCCTTATTTTGGGGAAGTATAATTGTATAAAGAGGAAAGGATATATACTCAATTGAAAGTGACTACCTCTTATCATTGAAAACTAGGAATTGGTAATGGGGAATTAGCCATACAAATATATAACATTCGCATATATATAATTATATATATATATATATAAACCATAGTGCACAATGAAAAACATTGTTTAACACCCATGCATCAATATATCATCCAACTATCATTGCCACTAATCTTCCTCGTAACCATAATTATACTTTCTTTCTAATAGAGCATCTATATAAAAAGAATGTTGAAATTCACAAACATATTATATTAGAAGGAACAAATTATTCCAAAACAAATAGAACAAATTGGTCTTCAGTCGTCATGCACAGCATTTGGGAATAAATAATTAGACCTTTAAAGGTCAAACAAAAGGAAAAGAGCATACTCTGTACTAAAGGTTCCTGATTCTCGCCATCTCTCTTGCTCCTTTTGGATATCATCAACTCGATTATGCCTCTTAAACCGTTTGTAAAAGTCCCACAAATATTCAATATCATGTTCACGAGCAAATGATGCTCCATCTTTTTTAGCAAGTTTTTGCTGTCATATTTCATGTCAGGTCAGTAAATTGTAGTACATGGAAAATATAAACTCTGACAAGAATATCTGATAGCGGATTGAGTCAATTGCCAGATATCATTGCAATCACAAAAATAGAGGTAAGATTCTGCTAATTACCTTAATAACAGACATTAAACCTGTTTTGAACTGTAGAACACCCCTTCCCTCACTGCTAGGGTCCATATTTTGGGCCATTGTATATGCTTGCTCACAGACTACATGTTAAAATCAAGGCCGATAACCAAGATTATTAATAAATGATTAGCATGAAAAGCAACAAAAATATAAGAACATTGTCAGGACTGCAAGATACAGTTTTTGTGGAATGAATGAAACCAAACACTTCAGTGTTGTATAATCACCTAAACAAAGGCTGCCAGTAAGCATTTGATTGTCTCTATTTTCGTAAGGATTCCCAAATTATGACAGAGAGGAAACGGGCAAATGCATAGCAAGTAGCCAATAAAAGGCTCAACAAAGTTATGAAAGATGAATTGGAAAGGAGTGTCTTGACTTTATCAGTGACCCAAAGATATTTCATGGCTCTAGAAAATGAACCAACACGTCATTCTATATAATTATCACTCTACTGTGTGACTTAAAAGAATACCATGAGGCTATGACAAGAATGCAATTATTAAAGTGGGCACTTTTCTAAGTCCAATAAGATTCCTACATTAAGACACAGTAAGATTTTAAGACTTAGAAAGCAAATAGACGTTCGAGCAGAAACTAAACCACAGGATGTTAGGTTATGGACCAGCCCGCCGAAGTTGGTAACAGGTAGGTAGGTTTCTTAAATACGCATTTCCCGCACTAAAATGTCATTACTTCAAACACCATAACCAAAAGAACAGAAACAACTCACGAATCCTAGCGACGTTGGGATCGTCGTCCTCGATCTCGTTAGCGGCCTGCAGAATATGGTCGATGTTGGTGGATACGAGAGACGGGGGGAGGCCTCCGGCTATCCCCTCCGAGGGACGTCCGCTGGGGACCTGTCCAACGTTTCGAAGTTGCTCCCGCTGCAACGTGGCGCGCACGAGGCGCTCCCAGTTCTCCGGCACTGTGCGGGCTGCCCTGCGGCCGCTGCGAGACGGCCGGGCAGCCGTTTCTCGCGACATGACTGAGGAGATGGAGGTCGGCACCAGAGTTGGAAGATCGATAGCCGGAATTAGGGTTTAGAAAGCGGCGAGAGCGCGATCGCGACGAAGTACCGAGCAGGAGAATGGGAAAAGCAAAAAGACCATCATTTTACCGCATCAAGACGCGTAGTTAATATTGCAAAATGACCAAAACAAACTCCCACTTTCATTATTAACCAAATCTAGCCCTTCATTATTCCATGCAGTCCGGTCCTATAATTTCGAATATTAAATAAAATTTACTCTATAATGAATTTTAATAGTAAGTTCTTTACGAAGTCTAAATACTCATTTTTAATCACATTTTTATTTATCACCTTAATTTAATGCATTTTAACGGTAATAATAACTTAGCTATGAAAATTAATTAAAAAGTTAATAATCCCATCAACTCTTGCTATCTAATTAATACTTAAGGCAAAAGATTCAATCTCATCACCCATCGAGATAAATCGAAAAATATTATAATTATCCATATAGAGCGACTAACGTTATTAGGTCTATCCTCTCATTAAAAAAAAATATGCATCATAGTTAAAGATTTAAATTTTAAATGCCTAATTTATCATTAGAATTTCTATCATTGTATTATTATCCCGAGCGTTTTGAAGATAGTTATAAATTTGAAGATAGTTATAAAGTTAGGAATATAAGTTTAAGGAACGTAGTATTCTTATACTAATACTTATAAAGTTATTTTCCTAAAGATAAATTGTTTGTTAGGCTTTGAATGGATATAATGGATATGAAGTGAATTATTGGAGGGTTGGAGTGCGAAAAGAGGAATCTAGTCCATCCATGTGATTACTTAACAAAAATCTTGCGGAGAAATAGTGAAGGGTGAATTAAGAATATAAGTTTAAGAGGCCATGTTTAGTCAATTTTGGGGAAAAAAAAATGGTTGTTCCGTCAAAAATGGTTGGAACGATTTAACGCGGATTTTCGAGCTTTAGTAGACAGCGTCTGAATGGAACACTGAATTTAAAATAGCAAAAACATATTCCAGCTGTTTGTCTATTGGGCTCCACGTGCATGTTTGGAATTTCGAGGTTGGGTATTCAGCGGCTTGACAAGAGACACGGTCACTTGAAGACGAAGGAAAGGACCGCATGGGCGGGTGGGCCAGGATGTTACGTCCGCCGTGGCGGTGCAGTGGGAACGTTTCATATTTAAAAAAAAAAACTCTTGTTAACCAGGGAATGGGTTACATTCCATTTTCAATTTCATTTTTCAAGAAAAATGATTTATAAATGAGTCAATTAATTTAATGCGCGATGAAATTAAATGAATCGTGTAATAAAAGATCAAAAATTTAATCATGCAGATAAATTTAAAAATTATTAAATTATGCATCTAATTATATTTTTGCCCCCTCCAAATTAATTGTTTCCTTGCTGCACTCGATTTGTATACTATTGATCAATACAGTAATATCCTATTGATCTAATTTATATTTAAAAAAATATTACTCTTATATATATAAATGATATTTGAGGATATACCTATAATAAAGAGAATTAGATGAATATATATGATCTAATTCTATATTATTCTGAATTCTTTAAATTAAAATTGATTTGGATAGGTAAAAATAAAATTAGGTACGTGATTTGATAATTTTAAAACTGACCTATGTAATTTGAATATTTGATAACTTTAGCTATGTGTTTTAGTAATTTACTGAATTAAATTTAGTTAAAAATTAAGGACATCCCAACTTGAATGATCAAAAAGACATTCCTGTTAAATGATAAATAAAAAATGAAGTCTCATTAAATATCCTATTCCCAAAATACTCTTACTTACAGTGTTATTATAACCTCTACAGCTACAACAACTTATAATACTTAATATAATATTGTTATAGTATCGTAGTGTCTACTTAATTTTCTCATTTTTTAATAACTACTAGGTAGTTGCTATAATTATTTTTTAAATGTTTTAATCAATTTAAAATATTTTTTTAATAAAAATTAAATAATTTTAAATAAGTTGATGAAGAGTATTTTGATATAATAGTATTTAAGATTTATAATTTAGAATTTAAAGTTTTAATAAAATAATTAATTTTATAAGTCGTATACGATTATGGCTAAACTTGAAACTCTAAATCGCTCTAAATACTGAAATTGTTTATTTCCCATAAGTTCGAGAAATACTAGGTAATCGACGAATATCTTGATGGAGTCAAGCAAACAGAAGAAGTTACAGGAAATCTAGAGGCGGGAGGAGGCAGATCGAACCAGATCGAAACAGTGGTAGGAGTGAGAATCGGGCTGTGGCCACCCAATCTAAATCTCAATAAGGTGAGTTTTGTCAACCTTCGGCAAAGATCACTCCTTTTGGATTTAGGGTTTTGCAATTCTTTTCCTGTTTTATGGTGATAATGTGGTTGTTAAACTCACGATACTAACTTTTTATCTGAGCTTACTAGAGACAGGCCACCTCGAACCTGCAAAGAAGATCGGGAAAGGAATCGAAGCATTCAGGCATGCCACCACCCTATGTGGAAGAATCAATGCTTCTTCATTGTTCAAATCGATGGCAGTGCTGACGATTTTAGCTTCCGCAAATGCGTCGATAACATACTGCCTTTGCAAGCTTTCTAAAGGTGGGTTGCGAAATTGGTTTTTATCATGTTACAAGGCATTACGGTGTATAATTTTTTTATTAAAATTTATAAAGCTCAAGTGCTATAATTGGTTTTCTATCCTTCATGATGCATGCTTAGTTCAACATTCCTGATCTAAAATTATGACTAGCATTCTCTCTGATAGAACATTTTATTTTCATCATGATTGTAGGTTAATTGATTATGGCAACAAATCAACCAGATATTCTGGATCCATCTCTTCTTAGTCCTACCTGTCTAGATAGAAAAATTGAGATTCCGCAAATGCATAGACAACATACTACCTTTGCCCGAGGAAGGGCAAGCATTAGGTGATGGCTCATTGTGGTTTCTTTCAGAAGAGTAAATCAATGCTAGATCGAGTGCTAAGTTAAAAAGATAGAACCTTTTTTCATATTGATGTCATATCATTGAACATTTTAGTTCATGTTGAAGTCTTAGAGAATGTCATTTTACTTATTGTTAGAGTCTTAAAGAATGTCATTTTTGGTTCCTTATTCAATGATTCAGTTCGAATTGATGTGGATACCTATCTAAGTGCAAATAAGCATTGTTTATAGAAAAGAAATTAAGAGAAAGCTCGAGTAAACATGATACAATGGTTCAAACAATAGAATTTGATTGAATGCCATACAATCAAACACATTTCCTTCACCAGAGGCGGCAGTTCACCTCTTTTTTATATTTTGTTGTTCTTCTTTCTACACGTGGGATGATAGCTCAGTGTTAATTGAGATTCATACAATTGCAACCTAAGTCTTTGGATATTGACCCTCTAACTGCAATTCGTTACAAATTACATTAGCAAGAAGGCAAAATTACTTCCCTATTGTGGAATTTGAAATAAACAAACATTGGAAATGAATTGGTTCGATTACTTCACAACTATGGAATTGGACGACATCAACAAAAAAGACTAAGATGTGTATTTGTGCACGATCTGAACATTGAACCGCATAACCTTTCAATGATCATATGATGTGGATAAGTCATCAAAGGTCTAACTTGATCTAGAACAATAGTTAGCCGTACATTCTAGAGTAGATAACAAATATTGAAATCATATAAAATATGAAATAAATCTTCAAGAAGAATGAAATCTTTTTGAAAAAAAAAACATAAAGGAAAATTTTCTAATCGCACATTTGATTTCCACAATATAGAGAATGCATCAATTAATTCACATGACCAATATGTTATACACTGACAAATTCTGATCAAGAAATAACTAACATACGAAAAAGAGGTAAAAGAAAATCATTGTGTTGCATAAACTATCCTTTTGAATAATCTCATCGACAATAGTTCTAACTCCGATATTTCTTAGTTAGAAGTGAAACTTACTTGTACAGATAAGGAACAATACTAAGAATAATGAACAAGGTTATGTCAATGTAAAAATTGTGATGGGATCTTAGCTGAAAAATGATTTCATTGAGGTTTAACCAACAATTACAAACAAAAAATTATAGACTATCACCAAAACTTACAGGAGATAAGCCTACCTATGTCACTTGACTAGACATTTTTGAACTAATTTGACCAGCAATTTTGATAAACATAAAATAACATATCATCAAAGTTCAATTCAAAATGGCATTCATCTAATAAATTTTGTTCAAAATAATATCATGACGGTCCAAAAGTATATCAAGATATAAGTACCAACAACTTAATTCAAATATATAATTCATTTTGGATGGATCTTAGAGAGCTACTTCATCACATAATTTCTCCTAAATGCTTTTGGCAATGCAAAGAAGTTGTTAATCTTATGTTCATCCCTGAGAATGTACTCCCCAACATCCATAATTTCTTATTTAGAGAATTCAGAGTTATATTAACTCATTATATATCTTCATTTTTCTATCGCTACTCTTAGTTTGTTTCTTGAAGTAGGTGGAAATTTCCTTCATCTCCTCATTAGCCTCTAACAACAGTAGCATGCTTGTCAATCTCTCCCACCAAGTCACCTAGAACATCATTAAACTTCCCTATTTTCTTTTTGGGGTTGACTTCTTGTTTGATGGACAAACTGATTGATCTAGAGTCTCAAATTTCCTTATTGCTTGGTTGACGTCATCAGATTTTGCATATTTGTGACCTTCAGCATATTCGTCTTTTTTATGCTCAAATGTGTCATCCTCTTCATTGTATAAATTTATCTCTTCTACTGCATCAGTTACAATTTCTGCACTAGCTCATGTGGTGTTAGGATATGCCCGATACGGCGTGTGCTAAAACACGTTTCGTAAACATGTGCAGCGAAAAATAAAATAATAATAATTTATAAATTATTACATCACATGCATTACACGCATACAAGGATACAACTTGCCAAACATGATCGCGTAATTAAATTTTTTACGAAAAATAAATTTACGCTAGGTGTACCTTACAGATACCTGTAACGAGAAGGGCATCAGTCGTAGCGACGTTGTCGAACCTCGCCTCTATTCGTATCCACGCCGAGCTCCTCAAGACAACTACTTGAGTACAAACCTCTCCTTCGGAAGTTACTAGCAATGAGCGAAGAAGATGATCAAGAGGAAGAGAAGCACACGAGGAAGAGATTTCTTCTTTGTGGTGGTCACAGCAACAAGGGGAAGGGCTTCCCCTTGTCAGTGACGGCAAAGAGAGAGGGAAGAGGGAGAGCAGAAGAGAAATTGGGTTAAGGTTTTCTAAAAATCTTACAAGTCAGTAATGATCTTTCTCTCAACTATATCAATATATAGCCCACATTAATGAGTTGGAATAGAAAGTCCAAATTCAACCTATTATCCCTTAACCAAAAATTAGCCCATTAACTCCTTGGTTTCATTCACAACTAAACCAAGTTGGATCATGACTAATTCATGATTAAATTAAATATAGTTCAACTCTTCCATAAGAGATGTGACTCATCCGTGCTTCCATTGCGATAAATATTTTCATATTTGCCTTATGTATGGTCCAACCAAACATTTATCTCTTGATATAAGAATCATATTTTTTAACTTGTTTTACGTCTTTTAGAGACTCGTTAGTGCGTGTAACCCAATTGTTAGGATGTATACTAAAAGTCTAGCTTTTGGTATAAACATTTATCTAGAAATAAGAATCACATTGGTCAAATGTCTACATTTATGATAAATGTAATTATTCAATTAATTTATATTGTAGATAACATGGTGTGTGGTGTCACACACAGAAGATCATGTTATCGGTTCCTTATAAATTATAAACAGTAGCTCACGACCAAGATGGAAAGGAACAAACCATTGGAAGGTCGTAGTGTAATTAGGTATTAGTTTATCTTAACTATATAATTACACTAGTACACTTAGAGTGTATTGAGTAGGATCATTTGAGGTCGTTTCTTTTATACTGACTTTATAAAGAAACAAAGACCTCAATTATTATGGAAGTGTGTGCTCTTAATCCTAATATAATAACAAGCACATATATTTGATATTTATTTCTTTAATTTATCAATGGGTGAGATTTAGTTCGATAAATCAATAAGCCCGATAAATTGGGAAATGATATCACTTATAGTGTGTGTTGTTGATTATAGAAGGAAATTGTGTCCTAGTGATCTAGGTTGAGAATGTCCCCAAGAGGAGCTCATAAGGATTGTCATGTTAAACCCTACAGGTGGACTTAGTCCGACATGACGATGAAGTTGAGTGGTACTACTCTGTAAAGCCCGAAAAATTTCCAAATTTATTTTAGAATTATTCTATGATTTTTCTGGAATTATTAGATATTTTTCCGGAATTTTCCGAGTAGCGGAAGTAGCAAAAACAAATAGGTCGCAAACTAGCTTAGGCGGGAATCGAACCCGAGACCTATGGTGTAAGGGATAATGTTAGTAACCAGTTGAACCCAGCAGGGCCGTGCTGAAAGGAGGGAGAACCAAATATATTTATATTAGAGTGGGTTCATTAAACCACTTAATATAAATAATAAACTTAAGTGGGGTTTGGTTTATTTTGGTTCGGCATCTCTTCACCTCACGCGACTTTCTCTTCCAAAACCTCACCGCCGCCTCTCCCTTCTTCTCCTTTTCCTCACGCACGGCACACCAAGGCAAGGGTCCATAGGATCATCTTCCGGCGACGACTCCAACACGAAAGGGGCTCTTCTCCGCGAGAGGAACGCGAAGACGTAAGCGGTTCGTCGAGCGGACAGTTTTCCGGAAACCCCTAGCGAATAGAATCGTAAGAAAACCTTACGATTGAGGTAAGAAACCCCTCACCTGCAGTATAATTGCTCTCGCTTGTTAGTTTTGGCGTTAGTTCAGTAATTTTATAGTTTTCAGTTTTAGGGCATGCTTTTAGTGCACGCCAAGCATTCGGTAGAATGCCCAGTTCAGAAGGATGTACCAATAGGCGCCCTAACAGCATATAAAATGTGATAGAAACATTTTATTCAGTTATTATTAGTTATTATAGCTATATGGACCAGATATCCATTGGGTGGGCTCCCACAGTAGCCTCTAGGTTCAGATAACCTAGCTCTAGGTTCAGATAACCTAGAACAGCAAAGTAAAATAAAACAGTATTCAGTATTTTACTTTTATTCAGTTGGCACTGTACTTGGATCAGATATCCATGGGCTGGACTCCCACAGTCGTCCCTAGGTTCAGATAACCTAGTAACCCTGCTGGATTCGGAACTTGCAATCCCGGGTCTCGTAGGGATGCGCGCACAGTATGTACATTATTATATGTATAGTTTTCAAATTTGAAACCAGTGATGAGAACACTAATTTAGCTTTCAGGTTCAGTTTACATGATTCGAGTTCATGTACAGATTTAGATATATGCAGGATTAGTTCAGTTTTATGCTCAGGTTGTAAGTATGCCATGTTCAGTTTAAAGCACGTTCAGTTTTTATGTTATGCCATGCTTTGTATGATACCATGTCATGCCATGCTTGCATATTCAGTATGTTTTTCAAAAAACATAATCGCATCGTTGCATGTTTTAGTGAGGTAGATGGTTTCTTACTAAGCTTTAAGCTTACAGATACTATTTTCCTTATACTGCAGATACAGGTAAAAGGAAAATGGACTAGCAGTGGAGGCTGGAGGTCAATGCAGATGAGGATGTGTGTGGAAGGAACTGGAATAAAAGATCCTCTGGGGATTTAGCATTTACTTTAGCACTTTTCAGTTTATTAGTTCAATTTCATGTTTTAAGCAATTAGAACTTTTAGAAATTCATATCTTCATGCACTTTAAGTTGTAAAATGCCATGAACCAGTAAACCTTGCTTTAGCTTAAGTTAGAATTGTTACTACATGTTGTTAGAATGTTTATTATACATTAGATAGTTGTAGTGGGAGGTTTTGGCACGAACCAGTGCTGAAATCAGAGTTTCTGATTCGAAATCAGAAACCCTGATCGGTCAGCCGACCGATCAGGAATGAGTTGGTGTCACGGGATCGGTCAGCCGACCGACCCAGGCACAAACAGAGAGTTGGCAAGGGTTATGGATCGGTCAGCCGACCGATCCCGTAGCGAACAGAAAGCTAGGAAGTGCACGGATCGGTTTTCCGACCGATCAGGGCGCTCCTGGATCGGTCGGTAGACCGATCCAGCTGCGTACAGAACGCCGCAGAAACACGGAGGCTCACTGACCGGTCTCCCGATCGATCAGGGTGTTCCTGGATCGGTCGGTAGACCGATCCAGCTGCGTACAGAAGCGAGGTAAGCTTGTGGATCGGTCAGCCGACCGATCCAGAAGGTGCCACCGTGCCAGTATCAGCTGGAACGATCTGTGAATCGTTCCGACGCCTCAATCGACTCACGGATCGGTTGAAATGTCCGATTACAGCTAGCAGGACATCCAAGAGGTATAGATTGTCTCTCCTAGCATGTGTACAACACTCAGGTACTCTTAGAATGTCAGGTTAAGACTTTACAGTAATTAGTTTAGCAAATTTCAAATTTGCTCAGTTTTCCGCACAGTAGTTTCAGTAGTTAATGTAGCGATCTGGCTCACAGCCTAGTACCCAGGAGTTGGGTCGTTACATACTCTTAGAGCTAGATATTAATTAAGTGAGTTGTAAGTAACTTACTTAATTAGTGGACATTCAACAACTTAAACACAGGGAGACTAACACACTCATAATAAGAAGGAGCCCAAAATGTAATTTGGGATTGGTGCGGTAGTTCAATAATAGTTCTCTAGTGGAATGAATTATTATTGATAAAATTAAGTTTTGTGTTCGAGGCGAACACGGGATGCTTAATTTTATCGGGAGACCAAAACCAATTCCTCCTCTCGGTCCCTATCGTAGCCTCTTAATTATAAAGTACTATACCCACCTATACCCACCTTCTTACCCATTCCATAGGGGCCGGCCAAGCTAGCTTGGAGACCAAGCTAGGGCCGGCCAAAGTTTGGTTCATGGGTGCTTCAAGGTGGCCGACCCTAGCTTGGGTTCAAGCTTGGTGTGGCCGGCCCAAATTTAAATAAAAGGATTTTTATTTATAAAATTTTTCTTATGTGGATAACATGATTTAAAAGAGAGTTTAAAATTTAAATCTTTCCTTTTATAATATTCTACAAAAGATTAAGAGAAGAGCTAAATCTCTTTCCTTATTTGTAGATTAAAAGGTTGATTTTAATTTTGGTAAAAACTTTCCTATTAATCATGTTTATTATTTAAAAGAAAGTTTAAAAATTAAAAATTCTCTTTTATTAGTTTCTACAAAAGATTAAGAAAAGATTTAATATCTTTCCTTATTTGTAGATTAAAAGAGATTTTAATTTTTACAGATAACTTTCTTTTTATCTACATGTTAAAAGAAAGATTTTAATTTATAAAATTTCCTTTTTATTAACCAATCATGAAGGGAAAAATTATTGGAGAAATTTTTTATAAATTTCCGGAAGCAAATAAGGAAGTTTTAATTTGTGTTTAAAATTTTATTTGCTTGGAAATTTTATGGTGTGGCCGACCATTGTAAATTGAAAAGAAAAATTGTTTTTAATTAAATAAATTTTCCTTTTCAATGGCAAAAGAATTAAGGAAGTTTTTATTAAATTTTCCTTATTTGCCAAGACCAAGGATTATAAAAGAGGGGGTAGAGAAGGCTTCATTGTGAACAACTCTATTCTATTTTCTCCCTCTTTTTCTTCCTTGGTGTGGCCGACCATCCTCTCCTCCTCTCTTCTCTTTGATGGTCGAACCTCATCCTTCTTGTGGAGATTCATATGGTGGCCGGATCAAGTTAGAGAAGAAGAAGAAGAAGGAGAGAAAGAAAGTTTTGTTTCTAGCATCCCTTGGAGCATGGTGGTGGTGACCGAACCTCTTCATCCTATGAGAAGTTTTGATGGCCGAAACTTGTAAGGAAGAAAAAGGTGCTTGGTGGTTCTCATCTCGGAAGATCGTTGCCCACACAACGTCCGAGGTTAGAAGAGGAATACGATAGAAGATCAAGAGATCTTTCTAAAAGGTATAACTAGTATTTTTCTTTTCCGCATTATACTAGTTATTTTTTGAAATAATACCAAATACAAGAGGCATGTGATTCTAGTATTTCGAATTTGTTTTCGATGTTGTGTTCTTTTATTTTTTTTTTCTTTTCCTTGTAATTTGATTGTTCTTTTCGGTTGACCTAAAGTTATTTAAGGAAATTAAATATTAACTTTCCTTAAAAGGCTTTGTCTAGTCGGTGGTGGTTGTTCTCATATCCAAGACGGTCATGTGCCTCGCCACGTCAGTATTGGAAGCCAATTTTGTGAATTAATATTTAATGAAATTAATAACCTAGGTGATTTTGATCGAATGTGTTAAGTTCCGCAGGAGATCCGAGTCTAAATCTAAAAGAACAAATAGATTAAAATTTGGATCAAACGTGTTAAGTTCCGCAGGCGATCCAAGTTTAATTTTAAAGAACACATGGTAGCTAGGAAAAGGTTCAGACCTTTGTACAAAATTTTTGTACAGTGGAACCATTAGGTTTTCCGAGTAGCAACCAACAATTGGTATCAGAGCTAGGGTTTTGCCTCTGTGTATTTGGTATTAGTTTAATTATGCACATGTCATACATAATTTAGGCAGGATAATAGTAGGATGTGCTAACTTTGTGGATGCAGGATCCAACTATTATGGCTTATAGTTTTTATGTGTGTGATTGGACCCTTGGACATGTCAAGGGCATTTATGTGTGTGCATGATTGTATTATAAAATACAGCAGGAGATGTATTTAGTTTTATTAGGATTTTATTTTTTGATCTAGTTACATGTACATTCCTTTTATGGAATATAGGATCGATGGATGTAAATTTTATTTTATGTTCGATCTAATTTACATGTACATTCCTTCGAGGAATATAGGATCGAAAAATGTAAAATTCTATTTATGTCGCAGATCGAATCTTGCAAGGCGTGGAACCTTTTGAGGATCAGAGGCACAGCGGAACAAGGAGCAAGATGGATGCGACAATTAGACCCGGTGGCGGTGGCCAAAGATGGCAGCAGCTAGGGTTGGCGACACACGGAGGACAGCAATAGATAAAAGTCATAATAGTTGAAAATTAGTTTTTCTATTTATTACTTTTTATGTTGTGTTGTGTGTGCTTGCTAGTATGCATGCTAAGTAGGCTAGCATAGTCAAAATTCCTCACTTTAAATAACTAAGTGGGAGAGGAATTTATTTTTAAATAAATTCCACGGTCTCTATTACTGGTTTATAAGTGATGCAACAAGCTTGCGCGTTGGCTCTGAGTGCCTTCCTCCATATCGGATGAGCTTGTTTGCGGATCACTAGCTTAAACTTCCATTTTGGATGACTATAGAAAGTTAATTAAGAGCGTGTGATCTTCCCCATAGGAAGGGACACAATCTTATTAATGGACTTAGTGTCAAGTAATGGTATACACTTAGGCACGTCTAATAGTATCCTCCCCATCGGAGTCACTACTATTATTTGTGTAACCGAAGAAAACCAACTATTAATTTGTCAAATAAATAAGTTGACAAGATAATAAAATTAAAAACCCCTCTTACAAATGTTTGATTTTGTATACGTCCACACTATCGTGGCATACAAAATTCACGGTGTTTGAGGTAATTTTATTTGTTATAAAGATTTATTGACAAGATAATTAATGGGTAAACCCCTCCTCTTACAAATGTTTAATTTTGTATACGTCCACACTATCGTGGCATGCTAAATTCACGGTGTTTGAGGTGTTGGTGAATTTAAATAATATTGTTTGAGGAATCAATGTTATTTTAAATTCAAAAGTTTTGACCAAATATTTGATCAAAGAAAGATCAACTATTAATTTTATTCGTCATAAAGTAAAGTTGACGAGATAATAAAATTAATGGATAAAATCTCTTCGTTGATTTTGTATACGTCCACACTATCGTGGCATACAAAATTCATGGGGATTTTAAGGAATTGATCTTGACCAAATATTTTTGTGATTCTTAGGATTTAAAATGTTTGTCAATTCCCTAGTTGTTATACTATAGAAAAGACTTAGTAGTCCCGATTATAAAAATTGAAAATAGGACTTGGACATTAAGGTAGTCTGTCTTTTTAGAACTAAAGAACAATATAGGTGTATTTAATTCATTAGTTGAAACATGTTTAGTGGTGTTATCTACCAGAACCTGGAGTGTAGATACAGATGGCATTAATCATGACCGCAATTCATTGCAACTACATGAAAATCAAAACACCGTCCACATGGGCACTGCTGTAAAAGTGGCAGCTGTTGCAGTGAGAGATGTTTATCCTTTAATAGGAATAAAATATGGATTATTAGAAATTGTCTTTACGTACTAAGTTTAGAAAGAACCTGATTTCAGTTTCTAAACTATTATAGAATAGATATTGTGTCTATTTTGATAACAAAGCTGTTATCAAGAAAAATAGAGAAGTTATCTATTCTGGTATGTTGGTTGACAATTTATAATCCAATAACTCCCACGATACAATAAATGGAAATTATAACACATCTTCTAACTTTAAGATGAAGCAACCTTCGGAAATGAACCAATTATATCTTTGGCATCTAAGGCTAGGTTATATTAACTTGAGTAGGATTCATTGGTAGCTGATAAACTTTTGGGTTCATTAGTAGTGAAAATCTTTCCAACCTGCGAGTCTTACATGGAAGGAAAAATAACCAAGAAGCTTTTAAGTCTAAGGGGTATGGAGTCAAAGATATGTTGGAATTGGTTCATTCTGATTTGTGTGATCCTATGACTATCCAGACAAGAGGTAGTATCGAATATTTCATCTATTTTATAGACAACTATTCAAGATACAAATACATTTACTTGATGTACCGCAAGACTAAGTGTTTTTGATTAGTTCAAAAAGTACAAGGCTGATGCGGAGAAAAGTCAAAGTAAAAGTATCAAGACACTACAGTGAGATCGTAGTGGCAAGTACCTCTTTGGGAGAATTTAGGAGTCACTTATCAGAAGCAGGGATTCAATCTCAACTAACTGCACCTGGTACACCCCAACAGAATGGTGTAGAAAAAGGAAGGTATAGGACTCTTATAGAAATAAGTAGATTGATGATGAGTTATTTGGAAAATTACCAAATTCATTTTAAGGATATACTCTGGAAACGGAAGTGAACATAGTACCTTCCAAAGTCAGAACTCTCTACTCATATAGAATTGTTGAATAAGCGTAAGCTTATTTTGAAGCATATTCGGATTTGGGTAGTCCAGCACATATGCTGAAGAGAGATAATGATAAGTTGGACAGGAATTCACTTGTTTGTGGGTTATACTAGAGAAATGAAAGTAGGATTATATTCTTAAAAATCAGAAGGTCATTGCTAGCATCAATGACCGATTTTTAAGAAAAGGACTATGTAATAAATCACGTGCCCATAAGTAAATTTGTTCTTAAGGAAATAATAAAGGACATGTCTAACCTAGTACCAACTGTACAAGATGAAATATCACAAGAAACTGTAACACGTATCACAAATGATACACAATTGTAGAAAGTGCCTCATCGTAGTGGGAGTGTTGTTAGGCAACCTAAAAAGATTCATGTTTTGGGAGAGTTTTTGGACTCGATCCCTGGAGGACATGAACCTGATTCCTGGACATATGACGAAGCACTCCAAGATAAAGATGCAGCATCTTGGCAAAGAGTAATGAATAACAGAATTAGAATATATGTATTCTAATAAAATCTGGAAGCTTGTAGAACCACCAAATGGTGTAAAAGCCTTTGGGTATAAAAAGGTCTATAATAGGAAAAGAGGGATAGACAGGAAGGTAGAAACTTTCAAAGCAAGGCTTGATGAAAAAGGAAACTTTTTCATTGGTAGCCATGCTTAAGTCTATCTGGATTCTTTTATCTATTTGGCAAGTGGATGTCAAGACAGCATTCCTTAATGGAAGTCTTGAAGAAAGCATCCATATAAAGCAACCAGAAGGGTTCATTGCAAAGGGCTAAGAGCATCTTGTGTGCAAGCTCAATCAGTCTATGGACTGAGACAAAGCTTCAAAGGTCTTGGAACATCTGGTTTATCAAAGTTATCCAGACCTATGGATTTATTTAGTAACCGGATAAGTCTTGTGTATACAAAAGGTGTGATGGAAACGTGGTGGTATTTCTTGTACTATACGTAGATTACATTTTTGATAGTTGGAAACAATATCAAAGTGTTATCGGAAGTAAGGGTATGGTTGTCCAAGCAATTCGTTATAAAGGACTTAGGAAAATAAGCACATATTCTTGGGAACAAGGTTCGCAAGAAAAGAATGTTGTGCTTATCTCAAGCTTTATATAACAAGCTCGTTTTAGCATGCAAAACTCCAAGAAAGGTTTTCTACCTTTTAAGCATGGAGTGTCTTTATCTAAAGAGATGTCTCCGATGACATCAAAGGAGATTGAGGACATATAGGCAGTTCTTTATGCTTCGAAAGTTAGATAGCCTAATGTATGCTATACACGAGATCAGAAATCTGTTTGCCAAGGGCATAGTTAACAGATATCAAAGTAACCCTAGACAAGGATATTGGACTGCAGTAAAACATATATTAAAGTACCTTAGAGGCACTAGAGATTATATGCTAGCTTACAAGGCAGTTAATTTGGTCCATGTGGGTTGCACGAATTTTGACTTCCAATCAGATAGGGACAATAATAAGTCAACCTCGGGGTTTTGTGTTTACTTTAGGAGGAAAAGTCATAACTATGGAAGAGTGATAAGCATAGGTGTTTTTCTGGACTCCACCATAGAAGCTGAGTATATGGCAAGCCTCTGAGGTAGCCATAAAAGCTAAATGACTCAATAACCTCAAGATGGACTTAGATATGATTTTTGGTTTATCCAAAGATTATTACAATTCATTGTAATGATATTGGTGCAGTAACAAACTTGAAGAAACCATAAGTCTATAAGGCAGGTAAACACAATAGAGCGCAAGTACCACCCAATACGAGAAATCGTATAAATAAGGAGAAGTTGTTGCTGCCTATATTACATTAGATGATGACCTATAGATCTTTTCACTAAGGCCTTTAAGGCAAGAGCTTTTGATGAGCATATTGAAGAGTTGGAAATCAGATGTATGACAGCAGATATAGCAGCTTAGTCTTTTAGTATAAGTGGGAGATTGTTAGGATGTATACTAAAAGCCTAGCTTTTGGTATAAACATTTATCTAGAAATAAGAATCACATTGGTCAAATGTCTACATTTGTGATAAATGTAATTGTTCAATTAATTTATATTGTAGATAACATGGTGTGTGGTGTCACACACAGAAGATCATGTTATCGGTTCCTTATAAATTATAAACAGTAGCTCACGACCAAGATGGAAAGGAACAAACCATTGGAAGGTCGTAGTGTAATTAGGTATTAGTTTATTTTAATTATATAATTACACTAGTACACTTAGAGTGTATTAAGTAGGATCATTTGAGGTCGTTTCTTTTATACTGACTTTATAAAGAAACAAAGACCTCAATTATTATGGAAGTGTGTGCTCTTAATTCTAATATAATAACAAGCACATATATTTGATATTTATTTCTTTAATTTATTAATGGGTGAGATTTAGTTCGATAAATCAATAAGCCCGATAAATTGGGAAATGATATCACTTATAGTGTGTGTTGTTGATTATAGAAGGAAACTGTGTCCTAGTGATCTAGGTTGAGAATGTCTCCAAGAGGAGGTCATAAGGATTGTCATGTTAAACCCTACCGGTGGACTTAGTCCGACATGACGATGAAGTTGAATGGTACTACTCTTAGAGCTAGATATTAATTAAGTGAGTTGTCAGTAACTTACTTAATTAGTGGACATTCGACAACTTAAACACAGGGAGACTAACACACTCATAATAAGAAGGAGCCCAAAATGTAATTTGGGATTGGTGCGGTAGTTCAATAATAGTTCTCTAGTGGAATGAATTATTATTGATAAAATTAAGTTTTGTGTTCGGGGCGAACACGGGATGCTTAATTTTATCGGGAGACCAAAACCAATTCCTCCTCTCGGTCCCTATCGTAGCCTCTTAATTATAAAGTACTATACACACCTATACCCACCTTCTTACCCATTCCATAGGGGCCGGCCAAGCTAGCTTGGAGACCAAGCTAGGGCCGGCCAAAGTTTGGTACATGGGTGCTTCAAGGTGGCCGACCCTAGCTTGGGTTCAAGCTTGGTGTGGCCGGCCCAAATTTAAATAAAAGGATTTTTATTTATAAAATTTTTCTTATGTGGATAACATGATTTAAAAGAGAGTTTAAAATTTAAATCTTTCCTTTTATAAGATTCTACAAAAGATTAAGAGAAGAGCTAAATCTCTTTCCTTATTTGTAGATTAAAAGGTTGATTTTAATTTTGGTAAAAACTTTCCTATTAATCATGTTTATTATTTAAAAGAAAGTTTAAAAATTAAAAATTCTCTTTTATTAGTTTCTACAAAAGATTAAGAAAAGATTTAATATCTTTCCTTATTTGTAAATTAAAAGAGATTTTAATTTTTACAGATAACTTTCTTTTTATCTACATGTTAAAAGAAAGATTTTAATTTATAAAATTTCCTTTTTATTAACCAATCATGAAGGGAAAAATTATTGGAGAAATTTTTTATAAATTTCCGGAAGCAAATAAGGAAGTTTTAATTTGTGTTTAAAATTTTATTTGCTTGGAAATTTTATGGTGTGGCCGACCATTGTAAATTGAAAAGAAAAATTGTTTTTAATTAAATAAATTTTCCTTTTCAATGGCAAAAGAATTAAGGAAGTTTTTATTAAATTTTCCTTATTTGCCAAGACCAAGGATTATAAAAGAGGGGGTAGAGAAGGCTTCATTGTGAACAACTCTATTCTATTTTCTCCCTCTTTTTCTTCCTTGGTGTGGTCGGCCATCCTCTCCTCCTCTCTTCTCTTTGATGGCCAAACCTCATCCTTCTTGTGGAGATTCATATGGTGGCCGGATCAAGTTTAGAGAAGAAGAAGAAGAAGGAGAGAAAGAAAGTTTTGTTTCTAGCATCCATTGGAGCATGGTGGTGGTGGCCGAACCTCTTCATCCTAGGAGAAGTTTTGATGGCCGAAACTTGTAAGGAAGAAGAAGGTGCTTGGTGGTTCTCATCTCGGAAGATCGTTGCCCACACAACGTCCGAGGTTAGAAGAGGAATACGATAGAAGATCAAGAGGTCTTTCTAAAAGGTATAACTAGTATTTTTCTTTTCCGCATCATACTAGTTATTTTTGGAAATAATACCAAATATAAGAGGCATGCGATTCTAGTATTTCGAATTTGTTTTTGATGTTGTGTTCTTTTGTTTTTTTTCTTTTCCTTGTGATTTGATTGTTCTTTTCGGTTGACCTAAAGTTATTTAAGGAAATTAAATATTAACTTTCCTTAAAAGGCTTTGTCTAGTCGGTGGTGGTTGTTCCCATATCCAAGAAGGTCATGTGTCTCGCCACGTCAGTACTGGAAGCTAATTTTGGAAATTAATATTTAATGAAATTAATAACCTAGGTGATTTGGATCGAACGTGTTAAGTTCCGCAGGAGATCCGAGTCTAAACCTAAAAGAACAAATAGATTAAACTTTGGATCAAACGTGTTAAGTTCCGCAGGCGATTCAAGTTTAATTTAAAAGAACACATGGTAGCTAGGAAAAGGTTCAGACCTTTGTACAAAATTTTTATACAATGGAACCATTAGGTTTTCCGAGTAGCAACCAACACCAATAGGTTCCCGATTTATCTTGGTCATCCATAATTAATTACTTAATTATAGAACGATCATGAGTGACACCTAGTAGTACATCATGATGCTTAATTAGTCAGAAAATCATAATTGATCTTAGAATTAATTCTAAACCCTTCAACAGCTATAGTGAGTCATGCCTCATTCCTTCCATTCGTCTTATACCCACTTGGTTCAGGACATGGTCTATGTGTCTTGTCCCCACTAGGCTGATTACGTCACACCTAGCCCAAGTAATACTTCCTCGTTCTACGGATTCAAATTACTCATATGTGTATACAAGAGTCTCGCACTTTTAACATGTGATGTTTTGGCCAAAGACTTTGAGTAATAATCCTAACGAGTGACCGTAGGATACACGTCTCCGCGTAAGAAGCGGTGAATCCTTTGTGGGCTATCCAAACACCTTCGGGTACTTCAACTTATACCCAATCATCCCGGGTCCACAACTCAATGAGATACTTACTTAAGATGTCAAAGTGTAAGTCTCCATGACCAAGATAACTTATATACCTCAAGTCAAAGGAAACTTGCACTCGTGCTATAGTAAGAACTTCACAGACATATATATATATATATATATATATATATATATATATATATATATATATATATATAGCAAGTCACTCAAATGAATTAGTTACCATAACCAACATCTATGTTTAACTCTCGACATCCCAATATCTCCAGCCAGTGAGAAAATAGCTACTTGGTTAAATCAAGAAGTATATTAGTCTTACAAAATTGATAATGTCCAAATGCATAAATTCGACGACTAGAGAAATTTCAATATATTTATAATTACACATGTAAAGATAATCACTAGTTGTAATCCAATCATAAATTCTCTCATGCTATGAATTATATTACAGACATTCAGTAAATGAGTTTAAGACAATCAAACATATAATATGCACTCAAATAGTGAATCTATACTCATCAAATAAATAGAAAAACTCATAAGGTGATTGCCTTAGGATATCCCTCAAATTCTAACATGTGATATGTTCTTTCCCCCACACAAACATCAAGTCCTCAAGGTGGTGGAACTCTTTCTTCATTAAACTAATAGCACCTGGATAACTCTAAATTAAAAATATATCATTAGCAAAAAAAAACCACAATCATCAAAGAATTGAAAAAACACAAAAATAGAAAAAGTTACCTTAACTCAATCATCGAAGACATTTTTTATTGTAATGATACACTTCTCAACATAGTTCCATCAAAATCCACTGCTATGATTCAATATCTCATTGATAGCATAGAATTGTCTCTTCAGTAGTTTGTACCTTGACTCGATACAAGGGGTAGCCTTCAGATTGCTTGATGGCAATTCAACAGTCATGAGTTTCTCCAAATGCAACAAGTACCTAGTTTAAAAATCATTCTCGCTCTTCCAAGCTGAATCTGTGCTCAATAAGGCAGTCAATTAATGTAACATCCTCTTGTTTTATCCACAAGTAGGGGTAAGCAAAAATTCGATAAAACCGAATGAATCAAACTGAACCGACTGAATTTAGAAATTCAGATCGGTTAATTCAATTTTTAATTTTTTGTTAAAAAAATTGGTTTGATATTTTGTTAATTCGATTCAATTTGGGTTTAAAATTTGTAATTTGATTAAACTGAATAAATCAAATAAGGATATTAATTTGATTATTTTTTTATTTTAAAATATAATTAATTAAATAAAATCTAAATTTGATTAATTTGGCTTTAAAATTTCAATTAATTAGATTAGTTCAATCAAAAATTGAATTAACCGATATTTAATCAGTTCGGTTTGATTAGTTTTTGTAGAAAAATTTGATCGATTCGGTTGGTTCAAAATTTTTTGGGTTTATTCAATTTTTAATTTGTTTGGTACGATTAGTTCGATTTTAACTGAATGCTCGAACATATCCACAAGTGCTTGGTATTTTGAGTTTTTCTTTTGAACTTCGTTAGAATTGAACTTTCTACTAGTTCAGCTAGGGTTGATAGAACTGGTTGTGAAGTTAGTATATCTTTGGCCATTGCTACTACTTTTAGCCTCTTCTTTCTTTTTCCTTCCATTGAAAATTGTAATTAAACTATCCAAATAACTAATATACAAAACTTAATCAAATTGTTCAAATTATTCAAATGGATAATAAACTCAAAAACTACATAATCAAACAGTTTAATTACATGGAAATAAAACCCAAATTTCAAGAAAGAATATTATATTTAATTAACATAGTATTTTGTTGAACTTCTACTAAGTGTTTTTTAGATTCTAGTTGCATAGAAGTACTTTTGAGTGTTCATGAATGTCAAATTCTACTTCAGCTTCTATAACTTTTACTCAAAAGTTAAAAACAAAAAATTAAATGTTTTGTCTTGCTTCTGCATTTTTATTTATGATCTAAATTCTAAAATTAAAAGTTGGCATTTACGTCCTTAATTAATTTATCATTTTACATAATTGTCACCACATTTTTAACTTAAAATAATAATCATATTTATTATAAGTATTTTTTAAATAATATTTTATATTTTTATATAATTTGCATTTCCATAATTTTTTATATGTATTTTTATGTATTTATATAAATTTTGTTATTTTTTTATATTTATATTTTTATTAATTTTATATATTTTTTCAAGCATTCATGTTATAAAAAATTAATATAATATTCAAAATATAATAATAATTATATAAACACGTTATTATTAATGGTGTATCAAAATTATATTTAGATAATTAAAAAAGCTAGGAAACAATTATTCATCAAATACACAAACTTTACCTTGTATTAACTTTTGACTTCTATTTTCAAACTCTCCATACTTTAGCTTCTCACTAACTTCAAAATAATATCTATAAGAATCACTTTTAAATAAGTAAAAGCTCTGTTGGCTCGTGAACATATCATCCGTAAGCTTATCTCTCCATTCAGTCCAAGTAGGACTAGTCTCACAATTTCTAATCAAATCATCATCATCATCATCACTTTCATTTGACTCAAGGGTATCAAATTCAGTGTCTATCAGATCAATTATCATTTCATATCTTACGAAATTATGAAAAATACAACAAGCAGAAATAATCCTACATTGAGTTTTAATAGAATAAAATGACTTATCTATCAATATAACTCATCTAACTTTTAAAATGTCAAAACTGTAGGGCTCTAGTGCGTTAAACATGCAGAAAGCGCGGCGGAAAAATTAACTAGATCCTCTCCCAAAAGATCCATGTGAAGGATAAAATTACATATACTAAGTTTTATATGAGAGATATACCTTTGTTGCGTGCCCTTCGCAATCCCGACAACAACTTTTCTTTGGATGCAGATCTCAACACGATCAAGCGACCACGCCTCTATGGTATCTACATGAATACGTCCTTCGTTCGTCACACGAACGAAGTCTTTAGAGAAAAACCACTTTTGTGGTGCTAGCCACACAAGATGATTCGGCCATGAGGAAGGAACAACCAAGAGGAAGAAGAGGAGGAAGGAGAAGAAAACTAAATGAACATCTCATGTTCTCTCTTCTTTTTTTTTCTTCACCTAAAATCATCAATACACCACCTTTTATATTCTCATAGAATACCAAAAGTCCTTGTGCCTTTTGATCTTCCTTTATGAATTGTCATCTTTCATAAAGAGGCTTAGAGGCTTTTCATCTTCCACAAAGAGTCTTTTAGTCTTCTTCTTTTATATGATCAAATCATGTAAAATATCTTTCCTCTTCCTTGGTGAATTCAAGTTCACCCAATGAGTCTAACTTATTAAACCTTATCAATTCCAATTGACTTCATGAACATCAATCCAAATTGACTTCATAAATTTAATTTAAATTAGACTCAATCTAATAATTAGATCCAATTGAGTCTAACTCAATGAGTCTAATTCAGATTAAACATCTTTATTTTCCTCTTAATGAGTTGGATTATTATATTGGATTAATCATTAACCTAATAACCCAATAAGTCTAGTATCTCATAAATGGCTCATAGGGCTAATACTAATTGATCCTGTCCGAATGCTGAATCAGCGGACGTTGGGCACGTGGCGCTCCCCGGCTGCTGACGTGGATCTTCGACTGGTTGCACGAACCTCCGGCGAACCTGCACAGAAGTCGGGCCGGGAAGGGGTTCCCGGCGGCGACCCTCCGACGCTCCAAAGGTGTCCCCCCCGCGTACCTCCGGCGAAGTATGAGGCTCTTTATATAGAGCGGTGAAAGAGCTCCTACACATCCACCGAGGCGCATACGTGTCCGTAGCCCATACCTCGGTATGTGTCTATCAGAAAGCTTACCTGACGCCATACTGCTACAGTCCAAGCACGTCTTCGATGGGACAACAGAACACCTCGTTGTCAGACTTGGAGTATGGCCTAGCTTACGCCTGGCCGGACGACACTTACTTCACGTCCGGCCTTCTCTCTCCATCGGCATGCTGGGGAGATCTTCGGTATGATGTTATGTAGGGACTACTAGTAGTATGTTACATTGCCTTCGGACGATCATGACGTCCGCTCGGCCCTTCGTTACTGTTCAATCGAGCGTCGGAACCCCGATCCCTGTCAGGGCGTCTTTTTATTATCGGATGTTCATCGGTCGGTCGGTCGGGAGGCTGACTCATCCTTCTCCGGTCGGCCGATCGGTCTGCCCTTCTCTCCTGGGTCCGGTCGGCTCACCCTTCTCCGATGGACCACCTGGCCCTTTGACTTCCACGTGACGTTGACCCCTCGCTATGGGGTCCCGTGTTCTAACCGCCGGATCACTAATAATCTCCCACTAGCACTAGATATCAATCATTACAGAGAAGACACCAACACTTTAGATTAACCCATTAATCTTAAGATCATCAGTATTTTAGTCGAACTAAAATACCTATCTCTAAATTAACATGTTCTTTGGTGTGACACAATAAGCTCTTGTAACGTTGACAATGTATCCAAATCAATATTTTAGATATATAAACAATGAGTGACATCTATCAATGCATCATTGCTACCCAACTGACGAGAAAGTCAATATCCGACCTAACCTGTCCGTGGCTATTATCTTGCATGACTCGGTCCCTCTATCCTTGATATCTAGATTGATCAATGAGGCATAGACTGTGTCATCTTCTTATCAATCTTTGTGTTTCTTGATCTCCAAGTAGACACACTCAAAATAAATAAGTTCAATATCTCATATTGACTCATTTGAGCATTGCCATGTATTCTTGTGTTATACTAATCAAGGGGCCCACAGATATTGCTTCCGCCATATAGAAGGGATAGATCCCATCTACATCACTCACATCCCTCCGCATAACTCATTGCATACCAGTGATCGACTTTATAATCCACCCTATTACAGGTGACGCTTGACGATACCAAAGTACACAACTCCTTATGTAGAGAACTGTAATGACTTGAGGTCAAAAGAGTATTTATACCAATAGTCACATGAGAATGTTTATAACACTCAAATAACGATCCATGAAATATTCTCATGGCAGGTCAATTCAGTAACCTAATATCTCATATCTATGACTTATAAGATTAAGTTATCCGTTGACCTACATGCTAGTCTCAGCGCATTAATATTGTCCTTGTATATTAATGTTTGGCTAGGAATAATTAAGAGTAATATTCTATATATCTACAATATCTCACTATCAATTCAGCCAATTGATATGTTGTAGACTAGAACCTATTACCCTAGGACATTATTATATTTATTCATTCGGTACTGAACTAAAATAAATATAATAAACATAACCTTTGCCCTTTAATGAAATAACGAAATATGATACAAAATATTCTAAGTCAATCAACTTTTGATTGCCTCTTAGGGCTTACACTAACATTCTCCTTATGTTACTAGTGTCAATCACTAAAATATTTAATATCGATTGACCTAGTATGACAATCATGCTTCCTTGGTGCCAACGCCTTGGTCAAAGGATCCGTAATGTTACCATTGTTCGGTTCTCTACATATCCTCACATCTCATATATTGATGATCCCTTGAATAAGATGGAATCGTTGTAGTATCCAATACCTAGGACCATCATTTAAGTAAAATACATATCCTAACTGTGATCTAGAATCGTCCTTATCAATTTGGAAGCTTGCACTACTATAACCCTTTACAACAACCGTTGTAACTCATTACAGCAAGCTCTTTATCGCCTCCAAAGATCAAGAAATAATCTTGAGTTCTTCTCAAGTACTTAAGAATATTCTTGACTGTTGTCCAGTGACCTTCAACTAGATCTGACTAGTATATGTTCATCATGCTTAATGCATATGAAGCATCTAAGCGAGTACAAAGCATAGCGTACATGATAGACCCTATAACAGATACATAAGGAATCTGATCCATGCGGTCCCTTGCTTCCTTAAAAGAGGGGCATTTTCGAAAAACTCGCACCATGTAACATTGACAGGAATCCCTTCTTGGAATCCTGCATTGCAAAATGTTTAAGAACCTTATCAATATATATACTCTGACTTTGACTAAGTAATATCTTATATCTATCTCTATAAATATTGATGCCTAAAATATAGGTTGCTTCACCTAAGTCCTTCATTGAGAAACAATTTCCGAGCCAAGTCTTCACTAACTGAAGAGTAGAGATATCATTTCCAATAAGAAGTATGTTGTCTACATATAATATGAGAAAGATGATTGTGCTCTCACTAATCTTCTTGTAGACACAAGGTTCATCTTGATTCTTGATGAAACCAAATGCTTTGATTACATCATCGAATCGAAGATTCTAACTTCTAGAAGTTTGCTTTAATCCATATATGGAATGTTGCAACTTACATACCTTTCCAGCATGCTCTAGATCTACAAAACCCTCAGGTTGTGTCATATACACATCCTCGAGTAGATTTCCATTAAGAAATACGGTTTTGATATCCATATGCCAGATCTCATAATCATAGTAAGCAGCAATAGCAAACATGATCTGAATGGACTTTAGCATCGTAACTGGTGAAAAAGTTTCATCATAGTTTATACTATGAATATGCTTGAATCCTTTAGCTACCAATCTACCTTTATAGGTATATATATGACCATCCATGTTAGTCTTCATCTTGAAGACCCACTTACACCCAATGGATTTGATCCCTTCAAGTGGATCAACCAAAGTCCATACTTGGTTAGTGTACATGAATTCCATTTCAGATCTTATGACATATAGTCATTTCTCAAAATCTGGACTCTATACAGCTTCCTGATAAGATGTATGCTCATTGAGACCAACTAGTACTACATCACTATTGTCAGACAAGAGAAAAGAATATCTCTCAGGTTAACAATAGGTCTTATCAGATCTGGATAGAGCTTGTACTACTTGAATAGGTTGTTGCTCCACAACTTCTTACAGTGTAACAAAATCATGATCCACAATATCTTGTGGTACATGTTTAATTTCTATCAAGGCTTCGGTGCTAGTTTGTGTATCTTGAATTTCTTCAAGATTGACTTTACTCCCACTAGTTTTTCTAGAAATAAATTCCCTTTCTAGAAGGACACCATTTATGGAAACAAACACTTTGTCTTGTATGAGATTATAAAAGTAATATCCCTTTATTTCCTTGGGATGTCCTACAAAATAGCACTTGTCTAATTTGGATCCTAGTTTATCTGAGACTTGTCGTCGAACATAAGACTCACAATCCTAAATCTTCATGAAAGACATTTTGGGACTCTTCCCAGTCCATATCGTATATGATGTCTTTATTACGACCTTAGATGGAATGTGGTTAAGTGTAAAAGCGGTCGTCTCTAGAGCATGCCCCCAGAAGGAAATAGGAAGATCTGTTTGATTCATCATCGATCATACCATATCTAATAAAGTACGATATCTCCTTTCTGATATACTATTCCATTGTGGTGTTCCAGGCGGAGTGAGTTGAGATATGATCTCACACTCAACCAGATGATCATGAAACTCTTGGCTAGGGTATTCCCCACCTCAATCGGATCAAAGCATCTTAATACTCTTACCAAGTTAGTTCTATATTTCATTCCTAAATTCTTTGAACTTTTCAAAGAATTCTGATTTGTGTCTCATCAAATACATATAGTCGTACCTACTGAGATCCTTGCACCATTGCCTACTCGTAGGTACACTTCGCCCTTTGTCAATATTTTACTATTTCTCTGCCATTACACATTAGTACAAATGTAAGATGCACACTCAGTATCTAATACCCGTGAAGAAAAAATAGACAAATTGACTTCTATAACATATATACCTGAGGCAGAAGTCTCACTTGTCTTCCTTTTCAGTTCCTCTAGGTATAACTTACAATTCATCTTCCAGTGTCCGATCTCATCACAATGGAAGCAGGTTCCTTCCTTAACAACCCCACATTTGGGTTTAATGCATGAGTCTTGCCTTTTCCTTTGGCTTGGGTCTTACCCTTACCTTTAGGCTAGGGGTGCAAACGAATCGAGCCGGCTCGCGAGCTTTTCGAGCCAGTTCGAATAATATTTGATTCCCATTCGAAATTATCGAGCTTGAGCCGAACTCAAACATGTTCGATACTATTTTCGAGCCGAATTCGAATACTTAATAATTTGTTTGAGTATTCGCAAGCCGCTCACGAGCTTTTATTTAATTTATTATATATTTATTTTTTTAATAATTGAGTAATGAATAATGATTAATGGGTTATATTCTAATCAATTATTGGGTTAATGGGTTAAAGGGTTAAGTGATTACCCATCCATTAGTATTTGTACCTTTCTACTAACCGTATATAATCTAATAACCCTAATGTTTACAAACCCTAGCCCCTCTTCGAGCTTTTTCCCTTCAATGTCGCCGCTGCAAGAATCAACGAGTGGAAGGAGATAGCCCTGCTTCGAGCCTTCGACGTCGTCGCTATAAATATCAATGAATGGAAGGAGGTTGAAGGCGATAAGTCGACGATAGAAAGTTGAGAGTAGAATCACGTTGAGGACTCGAGGTCATGTGATCCTGCTTCTAGTGGTTGGGAACTTGGGATCTAAAGAGTGGAGATCATACGCAATCTTCTTTGTCTGCTTTGACATTCTTCATCAAGGAAAATCTGAGACGTAAGTTCCTTCTTTCTCTTCATAATCTCTATTTTTTTAGTTAAAGAATAGGATTGCTCTCGCATCATTCTTAGTTTTTTTGCTTCTTTTTTTAGAAAGCATTACTTACTATTTGTTTTAATCTGTATATTCATTTTATTTCTTGATGAAATAGAAGTTGATCGTGTGAACATGCTTCTAGTGGCCGGTAACTCGGGATCTAAAGAGTGGAGACCACACATGAACTTCTTTCTCTACCTCAAGCCCTCAACATTCTAATCAGAGGAAATCTAAAAAGTAAGTCTCTTTTTTCTCTTCTCAACATTTCTCTGTTTTTTTTTGTTGAAGTATAGAATTACTCTAGTAGTCTGTATCATTCTTAGTTTTTTTTTTAATTTTTCTTTTAGAAGAAATTACTTCTTTTTGTTTTAATCTGCTTGTTCATTTTATTTCTCGAAGAAATAGAATCTATTAGATATTATTTTCAATGGAATAGTATTGATTTTGATAACTTTTCGAGTTTATAGTTTTGCACATTTAAGTAGAGTAATGTTTGTTTCCATGAAATTTATTTGAGAAAATTTATTCCTTGATCTTGAAGATATGTTAATTTCATAGGATAATTTCTCTTTCAATCTTCAAAGGATATGGCTGATTCTGCTCCAGCAACAAATTCAGCTATTCAAGTTTCGTTAGATTCAAATGAAATCCCACAACAGATAAGGGATAAAGGGGATAGTGTGAATAATAATGTGACCGGGGATGATAATTTTATTGTGTACATTAAAATGATTAAAAAATAAATATTTAGAAATTATATACTTGTGCCTTAAAGCATTTCCACCGCTCATTGTTTTTGTCTTCTTAAGCAAAATGTCGCGTAACCATATAATAGAGTTCAAAACTAAATAAAATTGTCTACTAAATGTCTCGCCGGATCTAGTTGTTTGATGTTTTAGGACCATATTCTTCAAATTATGTGCAATAATATGAAGAAAATATATTACAAGTTCACTAATTGACATATTTTTTATTCCTTTCAATTTTCCATCAGTCGTTAGTAAATAACAAATTTGTCTAAAGACCATATATCTATCCTATAGTTATCGATACATTGTTGATCACTATGAAAAATCATCTCATTTAAGTTTATAGACCTAATATTATATCTACACAATGCTTGATAATCATATAATATATATGATCCTCCTGAACCTAGCACTCCTTCTCTTGATAGTTACGACAATTGTCAACAATAAAAGCATAACTAACTTACTTTATATCATCTTCATATGCATAATGAGTATAGAAATCATCTTCATCTCTAGCCTTACTACTAACCGAGCTATATCAGCTTACCATGTAAATAGGGCAACTAACCAAATAGTAAATTAGCAAGGTGGAAAATCCTAAAATAGGAGGTCGAACTAGTTAAAAGTCCAAAAAAAAGAAATAATATTGAATAGAACCTACAAATTCTATTTCAAACAAGACTTCTGTTCCAAAATAAAACTTGGTATTAGGATAATACAAATTATGTTACATCATGGTGAACGTATTAGGGCAGCTAAGTTAGGTTAAAAACAAATTAACTTGATAATGTTGCAACTCTTATAACTAGGGCATCTCAGTCAGGTCAGGTAGCTGGCATTCCTTAGCTAAAGAAAAGCAAGGGTCAGATTGTCAACTAAGGCACCCACTTAGGGCAAGGCAGAAGCCAAAGGCGGAAGATGTTTTCATCGAAAGCCGAAGGCGAAGGGGGAAGGAAGCCCCTACCTAGATCAAATCTAATAGTAAGACAATCTTGTTGCACATAAATCAAATAAATACTTGTGTTGGATAAACAAAATACCAAAATATTATTGTTCATCAAATAAATACATGTGAAGAATGCTGCTAGGGTACTTCGTGATCATGAGTCAGAAAAGTCGTACCTTTGCCAGTGGGACACCTTCATAAGTTGAACACCGCTAGGGTTCTTCGCGGAGTGGGGACGCCTTCGAACACTAGTAGGGTTTCATAGGAGCACTTCAAATGCCTTTGCTAGGGCTTCACAAGTGGGTTTTACGATTGTAAGTTAGGAAAGCTGGGATACAATAATTTATTTATGGATAGATTGACATTTAATAAATTGTTAGGGGTATTTTTGTCCTAATGGATAAGTATCAGAGGATAATTTTGGAGAAAAAAATTTATTAACCCCGGAATCAAGAAAAATCTCACTTTTTCGAGGTTTTTCCATTCCGAGTTACATGGCATGTTGCTGATATGTCAAGCATGCATTATGACTCAGAAATAGCTCATTATCTAAATCAAACAGGATTTTTATTGATAACCTTGAATAGCTAACCAAGGTTATCAACAATAACCTTGAACCAAACACATCCTAAGTACTATTATATCAAAATATTTTTAACCAACTAGGTTATAATTGTTTAAACTTCAGTAAGATCACTTTAAAATAGTTGTAGCAACAACTTAGTAGCTTCTACACTTTGTAACAGCTACATAATAACTTTTACACATTGTAACTATATGATTGATCTCAAATCTAGAGGGGGTGATTAGCGTTTAAGAATTTTTAAAATGAACAAATAGTAAATAAAGTAGTTGAATCAATCAGAGTTAGCACAATGAAAATAAAATTGACTTAGATTGATTCAATCAAATAAGATAAAGACAATAAATTTAGCTACAAATTTATGCATGCAAGTTGTGTTAGATTTTAATGGATTACATAAGACAATCGCATTATGATTTTACTATTTATTTGATAAATATAGATTCACTATTTGAGTGTATATTATACATTTGAATAGTTTTAAACAAATTTATTGAATGCCCACTTTACGATTCATAGTATGAGAGAATTTGTGATTGGATCATAACTAATGATTATCTTTACATGTGCAATTATGAACATATTAGAATTTTTCTAGTCGTCGAATTGGTGCATTCGGACATCATCAATTCTGTAAGGCTAGCACAGATGATACTTTTTAGTTTGGCCAAGCAGCTGTTTCTCATTAGCTGGAGACATTGGGATGTTAAGAGTTAAACGTGGATGCTAATTATTATAACTAGTTCATTGGAGTGATTTACTGTAAAACTTCATATGGTTCTCTACATATATGGATATGCCTGTGAAGTTTTTACTTAGGGATGCAAACGAGCTGAACCGAGCCGAACAGTATTAGGCTGGAGCTCGGCTCGTTTAAGTTATATTCAGGCTCGAGCTCGGCTCGAGCTCGAATCGAGCTTTTATCACAAGGCTCGAGCTCGGCTCGTTTTAGAATTATCAGGCTCATGAACAGTTCGAGCTCGGCTCGTTATTAGCTCGATTATCAAAGTTAACGAGCCTAACTCGTTAAGCGAGCTCGGGCTCATTTTTGGGCTCGTTTAGAGCTCATTTTTGGCTCGTTTTAGAGCTCATTTTTAGCTCATTTTAAGGCTCGTTTTAGAGCTCATTTTTTGGCTCATTTTAGAGCTCATTTTTGGCTCGTTTTAAGGCTCGTTTTAAAGCTCGTTTTTTTGGCTCGCGAGCCTATAAACGAACATGTTCGTGAGCTCACGAGCCGAATATCCTTAAGCTCGAGCTCGGCTCGATAAAACTATCGAGCTCGAGCTTGGCTTGATAAGATAAACGAACGAACTCGAACGAGTTTTTTACCGAATCGAGCTCTGAATAGCTTGCGAACCGTTTGGTTCATTTACATCCCTATTTTTACTGCAGCTCGAGTGTAAATTTCCTTTGACTTGAGGTATACAAGTCATCTTGGTCATGAAGACTTATATTTTGAAATCTTAAGCAAGTATCTCTTGGAGGGGTGGACCCGAGATGATTGTATATAAGTCAAAGTGTCTGAAGGTGTTTGGATAGCCCACAAAGGATTCACCGCTCCTTGTGAGGAGGCATATACCCAATAACCACTTGTTAGAATTATTACTCAAACTCTTTGGTCAAAGCATCACATATTAAGTGTATGAGACTCTTGAACACATGTACGAGTAATTTGAATCTGCATAACGAGGAAGTATTACTTGGGTTAGGTGTGACGGGGGCAAACACAGACCATATTTTGAACCAAGTGGGTATAAGACGAGTGAAAGAAATGAGGCATGACTTATTGTAGCTCCTGAAGGATTCAAAATTAGTCCTGAGATCAACTGTGATTTTTTGGTTAATTGGAGATTATGATGTATTACTAGCTGTCACTCATGATTGTTCTATAATTAAGTAATTAATTATGGACAACTAAGATAAATCAAGAACTTATTAGATCACATGCACTACGAGTCTCTAAAAGACGTAAAATAAGTTAGAGAATAGAATGCTTAGATTAAGAGATAAATTTTTGGTTGGACCATACATAAGATAAATATGAAAATATTTGTTGGAACGGAGGCGCAGATGGGCCACATCTGTTGGTGCAGGAAGCATCCGACGATCGAACCTAAGTTTTGATAATGGCAAAGGGATTCAAAGTTAAGATTCTCTGTTATCTAACATGTTGAATGAGTATTTCAGGAAAGTCCTAACTGCGGTTAGGCAGGTGAAAACCCTAGGGGGTGGTAACCCTAGGTGGAGAAAAGTCCTAGCTGCGGTTAGGAAAAGGGAAAACCCTAGGGGGCGGTAACCCTAGGTCATAGGGGGTGGTAACTCTATGCGGAAAGTCTTGGCAGATCGATGTCTTCAGGCAAAAGTCCTAGGGGGCGGTAACCCTAGGTGGAAAGTCCTGGTGTCGCGAACCAGGTGAAAGACTGGACTAGCCGGGGAAGCGGATGTCCAAAGAAGTCGGAAGCATCGAGTGTCTGAGAAGTCCGATCGATCCGGAGGATCGATCGGCAATGTAAAATCTCCGAGTGGAGTAGGTGAGGACACGTTCCCGTAAGTAACGAACAGGGCGCAGTTGAACCTAGGGTTCCGGCGGAAACCCGTCAGTCCAGACAGTCCGTGCTATACTTCATATATCATGTTTATTGTGCTAACTTTGTGTTGCAGGATATTGTTTGGGACTAACGTATCTTGCAGGTGCAAAGGAGCAACCTAAAGCCTCGGATGAACAGTGTCCGAGGCGCCTCCATGGAGCTTGGAGGCGCCTCGGGTGCAAAAGCTGAGCTGGCTGCGAAAGTTCATCGAAGGCGCCTTGGAGTGAGTATAAGGCGCCTTGGAAGGCGCCTTGAGAAGGGTATAAGACGCCTCCAAGGGATGAAGTTCGACCAGTTCAGATCTAATCCACGCGGAAGACTAGGCAGCATGGAGGCGCCTTGAACAGCCTTCAAGGCGCCTTGAACACCCTTTATAAGGGGGGTTCGACCAGCATCTCAAACAATCAAGTTCTGAGCTTTCCTTCTTCAACGTGCTGCTAACAAAGTCATTCCGAAGTGCTGTTGCAACATTTCGACGACCCAGAGCTTCGTTTTTCTCTTCTTTAAGTTGTCGGTACAAAGTTATTCTAATTGTTGTTACATTTTGTAATCTGTAATTCTTATCGAGCTTATAGTTGTTGCCCACCGGAAGCGATCAAGGATCGCGGGCCTTCGAGTAGGAGTCGCCTTAGGCTCCGAACGAAGTAAATCCCTTTGTGTCTTTGTGTTTATTTTTTCGCTGCATTTTAATTACTCCGATAGTTTTCCGATAATCGAACAAATAGCCACGAGCGCTATTCACCCCCCCTCTAGCGCGTCTCGATCCAACAACATCTCTTATGAAAGAGTTAGACCCTATTTAGTTTAGTCATGAACCAATTTGGTTTAACTATGAACTAACTTGATTTAGTTGTGAATCAAACCAAGAGATTAATGAGCTAATTTTTTTGTTAAGGCATCATTGGTTGGATTTAAGTTTTCTAATCTAACTCATTAAAGAACATTATATATTGATATGATTAAGACATACAATTCATTATTGACTTGATTATGTTTTAGAAACTTAAATCCAAAACCTCTCTCTCCCTCTTCCTCTCTCTTGCCGCCGACCACAACAAGAGGATCTCCTCTTGTTGCCGCGAGCCACCCAAAAGAAAGAAGATTTTCATTTTATTTATTCTTTATCTTCTTCTTGATCCTTCTCCTTCGCTCATGGATAATACCTTCCGAATGCGAAGCTTGTTCTCTTGAAGTTGTCTTGAATAGCTTGGCGTGGATACGAATAGATGTGAGGTTCGATAACGTCGCAAAAGGTTGATGCCATTCTCGTTATAAGTCATCCATAAGGTGTACCTAGAATAATTGTTGTTCGATTTAATTTTGTTTTATGATCTTGTGTGCGCGATTGTATCTTGCATGCGTGTGATGTGTGTAATATAATAAATTAGTTTATTTATTGTTAAGTCTTTCGCTGTGCATATTTACGAAACATATTTTTAGCACACACCACATCAGACATATCCCAACAAGTTGATCAACTAAGCTAGAAGTATAGACATACAACAATTATAAAATATTATTTTTATTTCTAATTTCTTTTAGGTGGAGAAACCTTACATAAAAATAATCTAAAAAGTTTAAGCACAATAAAATGAATAAGACAACACAAAAATAAATGAAATTGTAACTCAAGATGTTGCTGTTAGGATGTATACAAAAAGCCTAGCTTTTTGTATAAACATTTATTTTGAAATGAAAATCACATTGGTCAAATGTCTGCATTTAGTAAAATACAGTTGTCCATTTAATTTATATTGTAGATAACATGGTGTGTGGTGTCACACAGAAGATCATGTTATCAGTTCCTTATAAATTATAAATAGTAGCTCACAACCAAGATGGATTAGGACAAACCATTAGAATGGTTGTAGTGTAATTTGGTATTAGTTTATCTTGACTATAAAATTACACTAGTATACTATGTGTGTATTGAGCAGGACCATTTGAGGTTGTTTCCTTTTATACTGACTGCATAAAAGAACATAACCTCTGTTATTATGGATGTGCGTATTCTTAATCCCGATATAATAACAAGCACATATACTTAGTATTTATTTCTTTAATTTATTAATGAGTGAGATTTATTCGTTAAATCAATAGGCCCAATAAGTTAGGAAATAATATTATTTATATGGTGTGTTGTTGATTATAAAAGGAAATCGTATCCTAGTTATCTAGGTTGATGATGTCCCCTTGAGGAGCTCATAAGGATTGTCATGTAAATCCTGCAGGTGGACTTAGTCTGACATGACAATGAAGTTGAGTGGTATTACTCTTGGAGCTAGATATTAATTAAGTGAGTTGTCAGTAACTCATTTAATTAATGTGCATTCGATATCTTAAACACAGGGAGATTAATGTACTCATGATAAGAAGGAGCCCAAAATATAATTTGGGATTGGTGCGATAGTTCAATAATAATTCTTTAGTGGTATGAATTATTATTGATAAAATTAAGTTGGGTGTTCGGGGTGAACACGGGAAGCTTAATTTCATCGGGGGCCAAAATCAATTCTTCCTCTCGGTCTCTATCAAGCCACATCCTTTCTTGGTGCCCAAGCAAGGGGCCGACCAAGCCCTCTTGGTGCCCAAGATGTGGGCTGGCCAAGCCATGCTTGGTGCCCAAGCATGGGGTCGGCCATACAAGAAGAGAAAAGGAAGTTTTGTTGAAAATAAAATTTTGTTAAAATCTTTCCTTTTATAGCTTTCTACAATGGATTAAAAGATAGATTTTAATTTTGTTAAAATCTTTCCTTTTTTTTATAACCAACCATTATAGGAATAAAAGGAAGATTTTGTTTAAAACAAAATTTTGTTATAATCTTTCCTTTTATAGCTTTCTACAATGGATTAAAAGAGAGATTTTAATTTTGTTAAAATCTTTCCTTTTTTTGTAGTTATCTACAATGGTTAAAAGAGAGATTTTAATTTTGTTTAAAACTTTCCTTTTTGTAACCAACTATTATAGGAATAAAAGGAAGATTTTGTTTAAAACAAAATTTTGTTATAATCTTTCCTTTTATAGCTATTTGCAATGATTTAAAAGAGAGATTTTAATTTTGTTAAAATCTTTCCTTTTTTGTAACCATCTACAATAGCAAATAAAAGGAAATTTTAATGAAAATTTTCCTTATTAGCCGCTAGCAAAGATTATAAAAGAGGAGGAGGGAGGTGCCCAAAAACACAACACAACCTATGGCTCCTCTTTTATTCTCTTGTGTGGTTGGCCCTTCTTCCATCTTCTTCTATTGTCTTCTTTCCCTAAAGGCCGGTGGCATCCATCCTTTCTTCTTCATTAGGGTCAGTGTCCCTTTGGAGAAGACTCTACTTTGGTGGCCGGTTGCTTGGAGGAGAAGAAGAAGAAGAACGAGGCATCTTCACTTTGTATTCTTTGGTGGCCGAAAGCTTGGAAAAGAAGGAGAAAGTTGGGTGTCTTCGTCTTGGTAGATCGTCGCCCACACGACGTCCAAGAAGAGGAGAGGAATGCAGCAGAAGATCAATAGGTCTTTAGCTACAAGGAAAGGTACAACTAGTTCTTTATTTCGCTGCGAACTAGTTTAGTTTTTCTTTGAATGGATCCCGAAATACCAACACAAGAGGCTAGCGATTTTATATTTCAATTTTGTGCTTCGATTTTGTGTTTCGATTTTGTGCTTCGATTGAGGTCTCTTTAGTTAAACCTAGGGTTTACTGTGAGGAGTTTAAATATTTAATTTCTTTGAAAGACTTTGTTTATGAAGTGGTGGATGATCCCATAACCAAGAAGGTCGAGTGCCTCATCAACGACCTGGAAGTCAATCCTTGAAATAGATATTTAATCAACTTCTGTAATATGTTTAACTTCTGAAGAACTAATGGATTGAACTTGGATTAATAATGTTAAGTTTCATTTACAATCCAAGTTTAACCTTTTGAAGGACACATGAGTTAAACTTGGATTAATAATGTTAAGTTTCGTTTGCAATCCAAGTTTAACTTTTGAAGAACACATGAGTTGCTAGAAAAAGTTCTGTACTTGTACAAATTTTTGTACAGGGGAACAGAATGGAATTCCAAGTAGCACTCAACAGTTGCCGATCAGAAATATATAAAACGTGTGTTACAACATATCACAGCACTAAAAGAGAAAGAACACTTGAGAGCATGAAAACAAGAGTAGATGATTTTTGTTTGAGTGATTTTCAATCTACGCATCGTAACTTCTTATATAAGACTCCTTTGGTCGCTTGGAGCCTTCCTAGTCGCTTGTAAAGGTGCACATGTGGCTATAATGTCTTTCTGTAAGATAATGTTAACGAAACTCTTTAGTTGCTCGTACGCTCTATAATCACCTGGGCAGAAGTCAAACTTCATCTTGACCACCTTGCTCAAATTACTGATAATGTATCTCCTAGTCGCTTAGAAGCTACTTCATTCATTTGTATGCTCCGATCGCCTCGACTCAGCTACAGTCACCTGGACCCTCTGAAATCCTTCATCGAAAGTTATCACCAGCCAGTTGCCCTGACTTCATTTGGTTGCTTGGAACTGTAAAACATTCTTCCCTACAGTTCTTATACGTAATGAGTATAATATAAAATTTGAATTTACTCGTACTTACTTGGATTTGACCCGTCTAGTTCAGTTTTGCCAAGTAATAAACTTCTAGCTAATTCCACACAATTGGACTTGATTCACCTAGCACCTAGCTAGGAATTTATCTGCCAAGCTTTAATCACTTGGACTTAAGTCACCTAATCTCCATCTAGGAATTTGTCTATCAAGCCTTAATCACTTGGATTTAAGTCATCTAGTCTCTAGTTAGGAATTTATTTTCTTGGTCTTCAACCAAAACTTTAGTTGTCTAGTATACTCATTAGAACTTCGACATTACCTATCTTTACTCACTAGGATTTTGTCACTACCTAGCTTCACTCACTAGATTTTTCCATTTGTCAAGTATCCTGTGCCAGCAAACTTGACGCAACTGGTTAGATCATAACTAGCTGGTTAGAACAAGTTAAAGTTACTTGTTCTTGGTACCATAGTCCTACATTTTGAGTTCCTATGTATCTTAGAATTCTTTTAGTAGCTACTAGATGTGACTCTTTAGCACATGATTGAAATCTTGTACGTATGCCTACTGAGAATAATATATGTGGTCAACTAGCTGTATAGGTATAAGAGTCCACCTATAACACTTTTATAGTATTTTGCATCAATACTTTTTCCACTTGAGTCATTATCTAGTTTTACATTTAGAGCCATTGAGGTTGCTAATCTTTTCCAACCCTTTTCTGATAGACATAAATATATACTTTGGTTTGTCTTACTTGTAACCCTAGAAAATAGTTAAGTTCTCCTACTATATTCATTTGAAATTCACTTTCTATAATAAATTTAAAATCATTTATAAATGAACTATTAGTCGATCTAAAAATAATATCATCGACATAAACTTGAGCAATTAAAATATCTTTAGCACGAATCTTGATAAATAGAGTTGGATTAACTTTATCCTGTCTAAATCCTTTAGAAATTAAGTAGATTGACAATCTTTCATACAAAGTTCTAGGAACTTGTTTTAGTCTATAATGTTTTTTTTTGAGTTTTAGTACATGGCTAGGTTTATCTAGGTTTTCAAATCCTGATGGTTGAGCTATGTATATCTCTTTTTTAATAAAGTCATTTAAAAATGTTAATTTTATATCCATTTGAAATAATTTTAATCCTTTATGAGCAGCAAAGGCTAATAGCATCCTAATTGACTCAAGTCTAATTACTGAGGTATATGCCTCATCATAGTTCAATTTTTCTACTTGACTAAATCCTTGAGCTACAAAACGAGCTTTATTTCTAGTAATTTTTCCCTTTTCATTTAATTTATTCCCGAAAACCCATTGTGTTCCTACAACAGTTTTATCACTTGGTATTGGTACTAAGTCCCAAACTTGATTTTGATCAAATTGGGCTAACTGTTCTTGCACAGTAATTATCCAATCTCGGTCCAGTAAAGCTTCATCTATGTTCTTTGGTTATATTTTGGATATTAAAGCTATCTAACTTAAGTTTTGATGAGTAGTTCTAGTTTGGACTCCTAAGTTTGGATCTCCTATGATTTATTTAACTAGATGACTAGTATTAATCTTGGATGTGCTTAGAGTTTGATTTTCAACATGAGTTCGACGTTGATTTTCATCTGATTCATGTATAACTTCTTTTGAATTATTATTAACCACTTTATCAATTTCTAATGGAGTAGATTGGTTGATTTTGGTTGAGTTTTCTTCATTAAAGAAAGATTGTATTTGAGGTTTCTTCAATTTTAACAATTTTCTTATTATAAATCTTATATCCCCTAGTATTTGTGGCATACCTTACAAAAATTTCTTCATCAATTTTACTAATAAATTTTGGTAAGTTATTTTTAATGTTTAAGATATAGGTCGCATCCAAATATTTTTAAGTATTTAATTGAGGGTGTTCTATTAAGAATATTTCATAAAATGTTTTTATTGGATTTTGTTAATATGAATTTGATTTTGAACATGTCCAAAAATCACTTGGTAAACTAAACCAATTTAATATTGTCCCAACTACTATTAGGATTCAATTTTTCCTTTCAACTAGATCATTTTGTTGTGGAGTTCTAGGACATGATAATTCATGTTTTTAGCCATTATCGAGATAAAATTTCTCAAACTCATGATTATCAAATTTTCCTCCATGATCATTTTTAATATTCTTAATTTTAATATTTATTTGATTTTTTTGTATATTTAATAAATTGAATAAGTTTATTTAAGGTTTCATCTTTTTATTTTAGAAAATAAGTCCATGTAAATTTTAAAAATTCATCAAAGATAATATTGACTTTCATTTAATGATTTACTTTTGTTACTTTCAAATAGATCCATATTAACTCTTTCTAAATTGTCACTACAACAAATAAGAGTTTCCACAACGGGTCATTAACAAGGGATAATTAAGGTAATACGCTTAATTAAGTGTGTATAGTATTATATTTTTATAAATAACAACACGCGCACAAAAATAATACGTTATCGAATATATTGTTGACAGCCCGCAATGCATGCTGTTAATTAACAGTGTATTTTTGCGCGTCGTTAAAAATATGTCGGTAAAAATAAACTTTTAACCGGCGCAAAAGCGTGCTATTTGCCTATCGAAAGAATTTTTTTTGCCCATTGTTAAAAGAATTTTTTTTTAATGCGCTCGAAATTTACTCACCGCGATCTTTCCATTTTTTTTTTGTTAACCTAAAATCTTAGCCTTCCCTCAACGTCTCTCCTTTCCTCTCCACATTCTTTTTCTATCGCCGACAAGCCGCCGACGAAGGGGCAGGTAACAAGGAGGTAGCTAACGCTAGTTGCTCGTGAGGTGGTCCGTGAGGCAATGAACGGAGGTCGCTCATGAGGCGGTCACTACCTCACCAGCGCACGAGGCAGTCATTGACTCGCCAAACAACGAGCGATCGCTTCGCGTGCAGGAGGTTCGCGAGCATCTCTGTCACCACCGATCAGTTCATTCCCTTCATGGGGACAGGTAAAGTTCTCCTTTTCCCTGTTGATCTCTCTCAGAGCAAATTTTATGGCGTTAGGATGTGATTGTTTTTTCTCGGAACTTTTTTTATTAACATAAAATTGATCTGATTTCCTTGTTTCCATAATTTTTTGTATTTATCGAATGGTTTAGATGAGACCAATTTTCATGTAGGTGTTGGGAGTGAAAGGGTTCGATCTAAAAAATGCTTTTTCAAAATTTATCTTGCTAAGGTATTAACAGATGATCATTCTATATTGCTTGAACCAAATAGCATAGATAATTATTTTCAAAGGGTTCAACATTGCAGTATGCGAAGCCAGAGGTTGGAATTGAATTTTCTGGAGCTCTTGAACTCATGAATTTAAGTGACAGTAGGTTTCCCTTTATCATTTTTTTCTTCAATTTTTTTAACCATAACTAAATTGATTAAGCTATTGGTTTGATGCACTCGATGTTAGTGCAAAAGAAGAGGACTTAAGGTTGTTGTTGCCTCTGGTGCTGACAGAATGAAGGTTGATGCAAATTTGGCTGTTGTTGGTCTGCGTGTTTCTCTATCAATAGCTTACGAATTCTTTGTCCATTTTGTTGGCTGATGATTTAGACTCTCTTATAGATTATGATGTCGGTTCTATCCTGCCCAGAGTTAGTTTGCATACTTCTGTGCAATATACGTGAATTTTTTGCTACTATACACCATAAAGGCTTAATTTTGTCCACATTATTGATTTTTTAGCATATCAATTATTGTTTTCACTTCTATTAGATCGGTGTAAAAAATATATATATGACACCAAATAACCAACCATCATAACGAAGGAACTTTAACACCCTATTTGGAAACAACTTAAGTGAAGGAATTGAATTGAATTCCAGCAGGAATTCAATTCAATTCCTATGTTTGGAATGGATTAGTGAATAACATAATTGAATTGAATTCCTTAATTTGGAATCTATTTGAATTGAATTCCATTCTTATACATTTATCATTTTATCCTCATAATTAACCATTTAATAACAAAGAGAATGTTAGCATACCACTCTTGATCAATCCAGCGCACGGGAAGAAGTTGGCACACGGCGCACGGGAGCAAGCAGTCGGCAGATGAAAAAAAAGAGAGTTTTAAAAGGGGCATTTAAGTAATTCTAGTTCTTCAGGGTAAATTCCCTATCCAAATTAGATGAGTTTTGGTCTGATTTGCTTTTGCACTATTTCATGGAATTAGAATTCAATTCTTGAGCGATTCCATATCAAAATTTTATACCAAACAATGGAATTGAATTCCAATTCCACTAAGTTGAAGAGGTTGGTTTATATCACATACATCTTTTCTTAGTTTCCCTGTGCAAAGAAGGGAAAAAAAAACATCATACTGAAGGTAAACTTTTTTTACTAAGGCTTACATTCTCATCTCTCTTAATCATTGGCTAGTCTTTGACTGGAGACTCAAGTGAACACTTTTCCTATAATTGGAGAATTTAATTGTTTGATCTTTTTGAATTTTATCTGCAGATATATACTATTGAAGTTAAAGCGATTGTAATTTGGGATGCATTGATTCGCATTGTGTACATGTTGTGTATTTACATAATCAACATGTTTGTCTTCACATGATTATGAGATGTGTCTTTTCAATTATAGAGTATATTTTACTTTATAAAATATGTTTTCTTGAACTAATGATGAATCAAATTGGTATGTATTAGAAAAATGAGGAAAAAAAACATAACAAAACATCTATACATGAAATTCAAGTAATATTGTCTTCTTTTTAAAATCTTAGTTTACTTTAATAAAATATACTTATGCATTTCAATCTTTTTATGTTATTTTGTAAGAAAATATAGCTAAGAGGCATCATGTTTTTCTTGGTGGATCTTGTTAGAAAGTTTGGATTGATAGAGTTTTTTAGAGAAGGTGGACCTAATTCGATCAAATAAAGAAATATTTTTTCTTGATGAATCAAATTGGTATGTATTAGAAAAATGAGGGAAAAAAAAACATAACAAAACATCTATATATGAAATTCAAGTAATATTGTCTTCTTGTTAAAATTGTAGTTTACTTTAATAAAATATACTTATGCATTTCAATCTTTTTATGTTATTTTGTAAGAAAATATAGCTAAGAGGCATCATGTTTTTCTGGTGGATCTTGTTAGAAAGTTTGGATTGATAGAGTTTTTTAGAGAATGTGGACCTAATTTGATCAAATAAAGAAATATTTTTTCTTGATGAATCAAATTGGTATGTATTAGAAAAATGAGGAAAAAAAACATAACAAAACATCTATATATGAAATTCAAGTAATATTGTCTTCTTTTTAAAATCGTAGTTTACTTTAATAAAATATACTTATGCATTTCAATCTTTTTATGTTATTTTGTAAGAAAATATAGCTAAGAGGTATTTTTCTTGGTGGATCTTGTTAGAAAGTTTGGATTGATAGAGTTTTTTTTAGAGAAGGTGGACCTAATTCGATCAAATAAAGAAATATTTTTTCTTGAGAATGCAATAGGAAGCACAGTCATTTTCTCTTTATTTGAGTTTATAGTTTTATGTGACTGATATAAATTCTACTTATTTTATCATATATGGTTTTGTAGGAGAAGGTAGAGATGCTGAAGGGAGAGATCAATGAGAAACTCCTAAATAAGATGAAGGCTAAGATGAAAGTCTTGAGAACAACACGAAACTGGTGGCTAGTGGAACACTATTTGATGCATATCAGATTGAAGTAGTATGAGAATATTGTTGTCAGTGAAATATTTTATTGTTGTTTTGTAGTTAATTTAGAGATATTTGTGAGCTTTGTAAAATGATAAATAAATGAATAAAAATTATGTATTCACATTTTAATTGTATTTTAATATTTTTTTTTTATTTTAAGTGATAGATGAATTGTGATAATGTCTCAATTTTAAATTTAGATTACATATTTTGAATAAATATTAATGATAATTGTATGGTATTTTAACTCTAATGTGCACCGTGCGCAATGAATGCTGTTAAGTGTAGCGCGATGCACATTGCCAATGTCCTTAACCGCAAATGCATGTTGCAAAAGCTCTTAATTGAAGCGCACGTTGTGCGCTGTCAATGTTTTATGACTTTCAATAACTTGTAATTGTGCAGCATGCGATGCGTGTTACAAATAACAAAATTGCACGTTGCAGAAAGTCAAATATTTGCAGTGTGTGAGTTATTTGATTTGAATTAGTCGATTTATGGGTTAATCATATTTGTTTACCCTTTTTTTACATATATCACAATTTAAGTCATCTGATTTAGTTAAGGTTTGTAACCTTTGATTAAATTGTTTCTATTGATTTTTAACAAGTGTCTAGCATGAGTGTACACTAGTTTCTTCTTGTTGTGAAATAAAACATGTGAGGAAGAATGTAAACTAAAGATATAAATGTTATTTTTTCTGGTTCCTATTAAAGTTAATTTAAATTCTTTGGTAGATTTAACAAGACATTTGTTAGACAAGAATTCTACTTTATATCTGGTATCATAGAATTGACTTATGTCAAGTAAATTAAAACTTAGGTTTTCTACGAATAAACTCTTTTAATGATAACTTTGAATTTAAAATAATGTTACCTGACTCGAGTATCTTTTGCTTCCCGTTGTTTTCGAAGCAAATTGTCCCCATTTCTTTGAGTTTAAGTGAAGTAAACATTTCCTAATTCCAATCATATGTCTAGAGTAGTCACTATCTAACATCTATTCGTGTTGAGTTTAATGTGTCAAAATTTCTAAGTCTGACTTGGTGATGAGTGCAATGTGGCATATTGACTCAGCCTCTTCATTTTTGTAATTAGCTTCTCCCACAACTCTTTTGCATCTTTAAACGGTTTGATTTTCTCAACTTGAGGGTAAGTCAGATTGCAAAGAATTATGTTTATTGCTTTGGCATTTGACTAAGTTGTTTGTTTCATGCTGCTTGTCCATGATTCGAACCCACATAACTTGCTTTCTATGTCTCTTGGTAAATTGATTCCAATTTTAAATACTTTCTCAGCATTCTGAGTTGGTTTTAAGAATATCTTCTAATTGGCAAAAAATTTGTGATTATTAAAGGAGAGCGGATTATGTTGCATTCTACCTGCAAAAACATATCTATAAACAATTATTTGTTTGAATTGTATTAAGGTCTAGGATAGGGTATGAGTTTGGTATGGTTGTAATTAGAGTTTGGATTTGGGTTTAGCTAGACTCGGATTATTAATCAATTAATTGTTTATTCCTTTCTCAAAGTACAAAGTTTGTCCTATGTTAGATTTAAGTTTTGATTTGAACAAATTTAGTGAGAGTTTTTGAAATCAACTTCTAAGTCATGGCGAGACACAAGGTCTTTTTGATTATCAGAACAATGATAGTTTCCTTAGACAAAACCTTTTTAAGAAACATGAGCTAAATCAACTTTACTACAACGTCTTGGTCTAACTGGTTTAGAATGAGGCATGAAATAATTTCTACTAGTTCCACTTGATTAGATGCACCGGGTACAAAAATCCAGCCTAGACATGCAACTATCCAAGTTTTTATTAGCTCAACCCACTCTGATATTAAATTATAGGATTGATCTCAATACGCATGGGGGGGGGGGGGGGGGGTAAATAGCCTTTAAGAATTTTTAGAATGAGCAGATAGTAAATAAAGTAGTTGAATCAATCAGAATTAGCATATCGGAAATAAAATTAATTTAGATTGATTTAATCAAGTAAGACAAAAGCAATAAATTTAGCTAACAATTTAAGTATGTAAGTTGATTAACCAAGCTAGAAGTATAGACATGAAACAGTTATAAAATATGATTCTTATTTTTAATTTCTTCTAAGTGGAGAAACCTTACAGAAAAAAATTCTAAAAAGTTTAAGCACAATAAAATGAATAAGGCAATACAAAAATAAATGAAACTATTACTCAAGATGTTGCTGATAAGAAATGAAGCGTGTGTCATAGTGTGCCACAACACCAAAGGTGAAAGAGCACTTTAGAGCACAAGAATAAGGATAATGATTTCTGTTTGAGTGGTTTTCAAGTTCTGTCTCGAAACTCTTTATATAGGACTCCTCCTGTCGCTTGAAGCCTTCTCGGTTACCTGTAGAGGTGCTGGCGTGGCTACAATATCTATCCATAAGATAACGTTAATGAAACTCTCTGATTGCCTATATATCCTCTAGTCATTTGGGTAGAGCTCAAACTTCATGTTGGCCGCCTTGCTCGGATTATTGATAATGTCATATCCTGATCACCTAGAGGCTGCTTCAATCTCCAACACACTCTAGTTGCCTTAACCTAACTATGATTGTCTGGACTCTCTGAAATCCTTTTGTTGAGAGTTATCACCAGTTAGTCACCCCAAACTCCATTCGGTTGCTTGGAACCATCAAACATGATTCCCTCCAATTGTTACACGTAATGAGGATGATATAAAATGTGAAGTTACTCGCACTCACTTGACTAGTTTGGTTTTGCCGAGCAATCAACATGTACACTTGGACTTGATTTACCTAACACCCAGTTAGAAATTTGTTTGTCACTTGGATTTCAATAACTTAGCCTATTGTTAGAAATTTGTAGATCAAAGCTTAATCCCTTATACTTGAGTTATCTGGCCTCTAGTTAGGAATTTATCTGCTTGGCCACCAATCAAAATTTTAGTTATCTAACTTTACTTATTAGGATTTTGTCATTGCCTAGTTTTACTAACTAATTATATCACAACTAATCTAACTTTAATCTTAATCATGTATCAAAACTCTAGATTATATGTTGTGCATCCAACGCTAGCAATAACAACTAATCATAACTACTATATACATTAACTACGAAATAGTTGCTATATGTTGTAACAACTATTGATAGTTGCTACAATAATATTAGATAAGAGGTATTTTGAAGATAAAATATTAGATGGAGCACACTGTTTTTTTTTTTTTCGGTTTTTTTGCTTTAAGAGATGTCATTTTTAATATTTGTATAATTTAAAGCGTCCTTTTAATTTTTGCCTATTAAATTTTATATTTTTTATAATTTAACTCAGATACAGAAGTAGAAGTGACCATATGCATCATTCACCAAAGCATGAAAAATCGAGTACAAATATGCTCTGAGCACAATGGCATGATATCTATACAAGAAGCACTCCAACACAATTCCTGCACGAAGAAGCTTGTAATTCTGCCGTTCGTTCATTCATTCATTCAAGTCGACAAGGACAATGGATAGTCGGATGGCCTGATTCTTCAAGAGAATTAACAACTGAAAGGATCACAAGATTTTTTACTAGCTCTCGAGCTGCAAGGAGTGATCTGGCATAATTAATGCACCGCCACTTCAGTCTGTCATGTCTTCCACTTCATCTTCTACAGCAAAAATATCCTCCACTTCGTCATCAGGAAGGCCGTAAATTGCATCGATTCGACTCTGAACGATTTTCATAGTAAGACCTGGGAACCTATAAGGGCAACTAGGTCGCAGTTCTATTTTGATAAATGGCCATCTCATTGTTTCTGCAGCTGCACATTCTTCTGGCCCGTCTCCGATGGCGCAGAAGCGGACATTCAGGCCCCTAAACCGCTCCTTGATCCATGAAAAGCACTGAAGCTTCCCTACTTCCCATGAGCTGTAAACTGGAGTGAAAAAATAGTTTCATCAGTCATCGACAAGAAAATATTTGTCCTGCTCGTTGTATAAAAGAGGAACTAGCTAGGAACACAAATACAGTAATTAAACAAATTGCATGACTAAAAGAATGGCTATTTAGATTAGAATAAGAATCTGCATTGACATATCTAGCATACACATTGCTTGCTCCAAAGCTTCAAAATAGATCTATGGCATGGATTGATTCAAGACTGCCTTAAAAAGGCAATAAATAAGAACTAATGATGAGAAAAGACAAACCATTTTTAGCAGGGATAACATCATCCAATCTGTAAAGCAAACATTTGGCAAGACTAGGAACCAGCGATCCTGAAGTGACAAGGACATTCACACTTTTGCCTTTGTTAGTACTGGGGCCAGCTGGATTCAAGTCGGTTTGAATGTCAGTTTCTGCTGAGTTAGTTTTTCCCATACTTTGTTCCAAGAGAGAATGTGCTGCAACAAAATTGAAATTTACCAAGCAATCAAAAAACACAGCAAAGAGAAGACATCAAGGAATAGAACCGCATAATATATAAGGAGATCTTAATGGTTAAGGGCCTGCACTAAATACTTGAAAAATGTTTATATCAGAGCATGTAAGTTAGAAATTCAGCAGTCAATCAATAGGAAATAGCTTATCCAACAGCAATATTTTTTCCTTATCAATTTTTAGACGACCTTAAAATATACTGATTTACCCAAGTCCTTCAACTCGAAGCTAGGAGAAATAATTAGTGTTGCAAAAGATATACTACATATAAGGAGATATTTAATGGTCTAAGGGCCTGCAGTATATACTTGAAAAATGTTTATATTGGAGCATGTAAGTTACATATTCAGCAGTTAATCAATAGGAAATAACTTATCCAACAACAATATATTTTTCTTATCCATTTTTAGATGACCTTAAAACATACTGATTTACCCAAGTCCTTAAAATCGAAGCTAGAAGAAATAATTAGTGTTGCAAAAGATATACTACACCTCAATCACCGAGATTTCATATAAATTCCTAAAGGCAACTAGAATACTGGTAAATCTATTGTGCATAACTTAGTTATAGCACATGGTTATAAAGCTCAGCTAATATTGCTCAATGTAAAAGAACTTTAACAATAAATTCTAGGACTCTACATTGAAGTGTCCAACATTTTCTATATAGTTCAAGAAAGTGCAATGCTACTCACCTTCTTCCATCATGCTAAGCTTATGAGTTTACTATTAAGGATGTAACAACAAAATCTTAAGTGATTTTTCTTAAATGTTTAAATGTTAGGAGAATTTCTTTTACAATGTGGGATTCAACAAGTCCCCTAATGCAAATAGCAAAGTTATTTGTCCTCTATGAGTTATTTGAGCAAAAGCAATAGCAAAGCAAAGACACATATCCCCTAATGGCGCCAAGTCCAAGATTTAAGTTTATGTTTGATTCCTGTAGATAATGATTATTATGAAAAAGGTACTAATACAACACTAAGTACACATCTAGTTAAAATGCAAATGAGTAGAAGGCCCCAGAAACAAATATTACTACCGCGTCGTGCAAGAAGGATGTAGGCCTAATATTATAGATGATCTATCATAAGAGAATCTTAAAACCAAGACCAAGTGAATAAGTATTAGTCAATGCATTTACCTGAAGAAAGCCATCCATCTGTATAGCAATCAGTCAAGTTGTATAGATCATTCCAGTGTTTAATCAAGTGTTGGTCAAGTAACTTAGGTAAACCCTGAAGCATTAACAAATAAACAAAGATTAATATTTAACAATAATTGTAAGTCCAAACCAAAATCCAGGATTACAAATTTAAACATGTCACTTAAAAAAAGGGAGGAAAATCATTATGCATCTAAAACTGATAAGAGAAAGTCAATGCGGTATAACTCATGTAATTCCACTGCTGAAAAGCTTAACCATTCATATAGAAAAGATAGGAAAACTTAATCACATTATTCAGCAGGTGCAATTGATTTTTTCATCTTTTCCCCATTTCTATCATGAATCCTGAACAAGGTATAGTCTGGTTGTCAGAAGGTAAAATCCTGAATAAACCAAATAAATAACACCTGCAGTTTTTGGGCCTCACACATCTCCATCCGAGTTTTCTCCTTCTCCAACTGCACCAGTGACTATCTTTTGTCCTCCGGAGGAGTCTCTATCAGCCCCAGCCTTGTCTCCTCCTTTGCAGGTTTATCAGCGTCACCCTTGTCCTATTTTGCCTCCGCCCTGCAATGACACTGTCGAAGACACATCTTTGGAGCCAAGTCCTTCAACTCTTCCTCCAGTCCTGTCTCCTGAGTCTAATATTCCCATTGCACTTCGAAAAGGTATGAGTTCCACTCGTAATCCTTCTCCTTATTATGTTTCTTTGAGCTATCATCGTCTTTCTCCTTCCTATTATTCTTGTCTTTCTTCCTTGTGGTCTGTTTCTCTTCCAAAGACTGCAGGTGATGTCTTTGCCCATCCAGGATGGAAACAGGCTATGCTTGATGAAATGAGTGCCTTACAGAGCAGTGGGACTTGGAACCTCGTTCCTCTACCACTTGGGAAGTCAGTGGTTGGTTGTCAATGGGTGTTTATGGTGAAAGTTGGTGCAAACGGCACGATTGATCAGCTTAAGGCTCGTCTCGTCGCTAAAGGCTATACTCAGGTATTTGGATTGGATTATGGGGACATTTTTTCTCCTGTTGCCAAGATGTCTTCTGTGCATTTATTCCTATCCATTACTGCAATTCGCCATTAGCCCCTTTATCAGTTGGACATAAAAAATGCATTCTTACATGGTGACCTGCTTGAGGAAGTCTATATGGAGCAACCTCCGTGTTTTATTACTTAGGGGGAGTCTTCTGGTCTTGTATGTCGTTTGCGGAAATCTTTATATGGCCTCAAATAGTCACCCAGAGCATGGTTTAGTAGATTTAGTACTGTAATTCAACAGTTTGGCATGACTCGGAGTAAAGCTGATTATTCTGTCTTTTATCGCCACTCATCTACTGATTGCATCTACGTAGTGGTTTATGTTGATGATATTGTCATCACAGGTAGTGATCATCTCGGGATTTCACAAGTGAAACATCTTTTCAAACATTTCCAGACAAAGGATCTAGGCAAACTCAAATATTTCCTAGGGATAGAAGTAGCACAGTCTAAATATGGGATCATCATATCCCAAAGGAAGTATGCAATGAATATTCTGGAAGAAACATAAATGTTAAACTCAAAGACAGTTGACAATCTCATGGATCCTAATGTTAAGCTCCTGCCAAATCAGGGAGAGCCTCTTTCAGATCCTGAACGGTATAGACGATTAGTAGGAAAACTAAGCTACCTTACTATCACTCGTCCGGATATCTCATTTGTAGTAAGTGTAGTAAGTCAGTTTCTCAACTCTCTGAACATTGGGATGCCGTGACTTGCATTATTCTATATATCAGGGGTGCACCAGGAAAGGGTCTTCTATAATGAAGACAAAGGACATATTCGAGTTGTGGGATATTCTGATGTAGATTGGGCAGGATCTCTCTCTAATAGAAGATCTATTTCTGGGTTTTGTATATTTATCAGAAGTAACCTTGTTTCTTGAAAAAAGCAAAAAGCAGAATGTTGTGGCAAGATCCAGTACAGAGGCAGAATATCGAGCTATGACTTATATGGCTAAAACAGTTGCTTCAGGAACTAAGGTTAAAAAGAGGTTACACAAATGTCACTCATATGTGACAACCAGGCTGTCATGCATATTGCCTCAAATCCAGTTTTCCATGAGAGGACAAAGCATATTGAAGTTGACGGTCACTTTGTCAGAGAGAAAGTCATATCTGGAGAAATATCTACTAGTTTTGTCAACTCACATGATCAGCTAGCAGATATATTCACTAAAGAGGTCCTCGAATTGACTATATATGTAACAAGCTTGGTGCATATGATCTATATTCTCCAGCTTGAGGGGGAGTGTTAGAATATGTAAATATATATAGAGGTATTTCTATAATTATATTGTATATCTTCTTTCCTATAAAATGTCTAACTCGTGGTATCCAAGACACGAGATTTTGTTTTCCTTTTAACAACACCCATCCACACATCTTAGTAAATAACTTGGAGACTAAAAACATATATATATATATCGTAATACAAAGTGAGTATAAGAGAGAAGTCCATGGTGTGAAATAGTATATATTAAAAAATAATCCATTCAAAATCCTCATTTTTTGACTTGACTCTTATTCTTTCTTCATAATTTATTCTTAAATTCTCATAAAGTTTTTATAAGTTATCCATTGGTACTACTTTTATTAAGAAATATCGCGACTTGAAATATTAAGTATTGAATTTAAAAAAATATATATATAATAATAAACGGATGAATTAAATTGTAGGACGATAAATGAGATCACTAAATTAAAATTGAATCCGGTTCGAATTAAATCCAACGGATAGATGCGGAAATAAAGATTACGTTGGTTCAAATCGAGATTGATTTGGAGTTGATTTGGTCAAGTTATGGCCGAACTAAGTTTAAGGTTGGTTCGATCGATTTAAAATGAATTAAGATATTTTTTTTCAATAAACCTTCTATTTCATTTTTTCTCTCCCTTCTCCGTACGCACGTTGCCACCCCGTTGTACCATATGCCACCCCTTTGCCTATCCCTCTTTTTTATTTTTCTCTTCCTTTTCTTCCCCATTTGTTTCTTCTCCTTCTCTTCTTCAACGGTAGTAAACCTACAATTTTTCCCTCTCTTCTCTCCTCAAGCATAAGAGTTATCTTTTCTTTTCCTTTCTCTTCTCTGGCAAACAAGAAACACAGCATCAACTTTGGGTCACAGATAAGCTTTGGAGATCACAAATGATTTTTCGACTTTGAGTCCTAGATAAACTTTGGGGATCGATGGATTGTTGTTTCAACTAAACCAAGGCTATGGTCAAAACTTTCCAATTTAAGTTCATTTCAGCTCCTTAAATTTGAAATTTAGACTTTTGGATAGTGAAAATCGATCTACACTTATATTTGAATATTTTTAAAATCACCCCTCCTAATTGAAAATCCTAGCTATGCCACTGTTTGTATCTATTTGGAAAGGTTATTAAGAAAAGCCACGTCACTAAAGCAGCAGCAATGCTACACTAAGCTGACAAACTACAACAGAGGAATCACAAATCCTGAAAACCATACTAGAGCTTATAATTTCAGAACAAATAATGATAACACCAAAGCTGTATGAAGGTCCCGACTTATTTCATAATAACCTAGAAATTGATATATGCATAGTTGAATCTCAAAGACAGTTCCATGCCAAAATTGGTACGGGCTTCTAAGAATTTGCAAGGGATACAGGCACGTCGCAGGATTTGTCAATTTAAAGGGCCAAAAAGAATTCAGAGGAAAAGTTGGATGAACAAATGATTGGACAATCCTGACCTTTCAAAGGTAAATAAATAAGACATGGAAATATTAAAATTATGTGCAATCAAGAAGAGATATTGGGAATTAGGCATTCACATAGGCATTGCTGTTGTAAGAAACACAATATTGCTTCACATGGGAAAAATTGAAACATAAAAGCTATGTTCTATCTGTACCTGTGAGTACTTCTCTGCAATCAAACGATGTCGATAAGCAAGTTTTCTTTTATTCGAATCATCATAAGGAAAACTAAATCCATCATTCTTGAAGTCATAATCAGATAGGTCCCGTCCATCATCATATTCAATCAAAGAATCAAGAAATGGTTCATTGTTTTTTTCAATCTGCAAGGCAATGCACGGGTAAATAGATAGCAGCAAATGCAAGGGACATTCAGACAGTGAAATATTTAAACTCAGGTCAAGTAATTCATGAAAAGTGGTAGCTGCTAAATGTGGCATAGCCATCTAGCTAGTTAAGAATCTACTTGTAAATATGATTCACATGTCTTGCATGTTAATTTGAAGATAACATTGAGCAAGACTGCTATGCAATTCAAATTACTAAATTATCTTGGATTTATGCAGTTCCAACATTCATCAAAATGTGTGACACAAAACATTTGGAGGAACAGCGAGTTAATTGGAATAGCACACTGAAATGTGTTGGGACACCTCGGGAGCTAGGGGGATGATTAGTTCCGTTCGCTTCGTCGATAATGATTTGCCGTGGAAGACTCAAAGCAAAACACTAATGCCTTGATTTATTTGGTATCCACCTCAACGAGGTGACTAATCTAAGGATTCGTCCCTCTCAGACATCTACTATGAAATAACTCCTCGGAAACACTCGGGAGATGGAGAAACCTCGTACAAGCTCTCAACAAGAATACAATACAAACAAGAAGTAAATACAAGAATATAAATGGAAAACCACTTCTTGCTTAATTTCTTATAGCTTGTAAACACCTTTTGAACCTTGGAAGTGCAGCAACACTTGTATCCAAGAAGCTTCAAGACTAGCGTCAATGGAAAAGATGCTCTTGGAGAGAGGTTCTAAGAGCTGCAGCAAAAACACCCTTTATTTGTGTGCTTTAGGGTTCTCAATCGATTGCCATGTCGGATTCCCATTCAAACCTGCGCAACAGTCATAATCCAATCGATTGGAGAAGCTCGATCAATCTGGCTTCTGTGTTCATGCGAGAGCTCTCAGAATCGATTGACCAATCGATTCTGCTCTCCTCGCGTCATCGCGAGAAACCCTGCTCCAATGGAGTTCTGGCTGAATCAATCAGTGGATCGGTTCACTGTGCCTCTTTGCGATGACACTTTCAATCGATCCACTAATCGATTGGTTCAACCCTAACTCTAAGTCTAGGGTTCTCTTGCCCAACATCTGCTCAATCGTGAACTGTTGAGACTTCCTCATGCCTAGCATCTGGTCAATCTTGACCTGCGGGGACTCTGTCACCAAGTGTCTGGTCAATCCTTTGACCCACTTGGACTTTTCTCTTCGTGCCAAGTGTCCGGTCCTCCTAACCCACTTGGACTTCTACTCACTAGATGTCCGGTCAGTCCTTTGACCTAGCTAGATTTCTACTCATGCCAAGTGTCCGGTCCTCCACGACCAACTTGGACTTCCAAACACCAGGTGTCTAGTCAACCTTGACCCACCAGGATTTTCACTGCCTGACTTTACTCACTAGGACTTTTCACCACTTAGCTTTACTCACTAGATGTTTCCACCTGGTTTCACTCATCAGGATTTCCATCTGCCTAACTTCACTCACTTGGACTTCCCAACTTGTTTCACTCACCAGGACTTTCTCACTGCTTAGTTTCACTCACTAGGACTTTCTAGCTGTCCGGCTTCACTCACCAGGACTTTTCCACACCAAATGTTCGGTTAACACTGACCCACTTAGATTTTCTTCTTTTGCTAACCTTTCGGTTGGTCCCTTGCCTAACATCCAGTCAGGACTTCCTGATCAACTATCCGGTCAACCTTGACCTATTTGACTCTTCTGATCAACCTTTGACCGCCAATCTCCCATATGGACAATTATAGGAACCCAAAATCTATTGGTACTCCTTGGATGTGCTAGGTACTCGGTAGGGATAACTTCCCTAGTTACCTTCCTAATGACCTTCCTAGGCTTCTTAGAAGCCTCGGTCACACTAGTCTCCCTAAGGTCAACTCTAGGGATAACTTCCCTTGTGACTTTCTTAGTGACTTTTTTAAGCTTCTCACTGGTCACGTTGGTCTTTTCAAGGTTACTTCTAGGGATAACATCCCTTGTCACCTTGATCTGACTCCTAGACCTAGGATTAGTTCCATAACTATATGGAACTCTATGGTATGAAGCTATATCCTTTTTGTTTTAGATTTGTATCCTAAACCTCTATGACCATTGAATGACTATTATTTATCTCTTCCTAGATTTTATCCATTTGACCCTTTAAAGACATTTTTCATTCTTTTAAGGGTCTTTTCTAATTTATCAAGTCTTGACCTCAAGACATGATTTTCCATCCTTAAATCCTTAGATTTGGATTTTTCTTGATTGCATTAGACACTTTTATTTCTAGGCCTATATCTAAAGTTCTTATAATTTTTGCTTAGATTGTTTTCTTCCTTCCTATCCTTAGGTGAGGTAGTCCTAGCATGATATGATACATATTTTTCCTTAATTTTATCATGCTTCATACTTTCATGATAAATAGCATTAAAATGATAAAAATTATTTCTAACATATTTCTTATCATGATTAACATAAGTACCATTAACTAGTGGTACCTTAATTTTGTTCTTGGAAGCTCCCCTTAATTTAAGCTTCCTTCTTAATTCTTGACCGAAATCTTCTTCCTTGGGCATTAATTCCGGTAATGCCCCTTTTGATTGCAAAGAAAACATATAACATGCTCCTTACCTTTGCGCATCAAGGCTTGTCTTTTCTTTGACTTCTCCTTAGCCTTGGGTGTCACTTGACCTTTCTTCTTGGTAAACTTTGGACATTTACTCTTGTAGTGTCTATTTACCCTACACTCAAAGCAAATGATATTATTTTTATTTTTACAAATTAAAGTCTTTATAGCTTTGCTTATAGGGGAGGGACTTGGTTTTTCATCAATTGATCCGGAAATTGAAGCTTCTTCTTGTTCCGGTGTTGATGATCTATGCTCCCCTCAATTCTTGAGGTGGATGCCTCTTCAATTTCTTCCTCAGACGTTGAGCATTCCTCAACCTCCAAATTCTCATGCACATGAAACAAAGGGTATCCCCCTTTATCTTTGCACTCTCTTAAGGATGGATCTTCTTCAGTCTCTTCATATGTTGAATATCTCTCAACCTCCGAATCTTCTTGATTCTCCCAACTAGATGTCTTGATATACAGGTGGATGGATCTTTATAAACCTTTGCAAATTCTCCAAAGCTCCTCGCATCTTCATACTTTCTAATTTTGCTCAAGATGTTGCTTGGCAATAAATTAACCAATAATTTGGTCACTTTGTCATTGGCCTCACTTCTCTTGATTTATTCTTCACTCCATTTGCTCTTCTTGATGAACTTGCCTTTGTCATTTGTTGGAGCTTGAGAGCCTTCCATTAGAGTAAACCATTGCTCTATCTCCATCATCAAAAAAAAATTGATCTTTAATTTCCAAAGATTAAAGCTTGCCGATATGAATGGAGGAGGGGCTCTAGCATAATATCTGAGTTCATCTCATAAATCCATCTTGAAGTTGAGCTCTCTAGATGAAATCTTTGACTTGTTCTTCTTCTTCCTCTAGCTCATTACCCTTTTCGGCAATGAGTCTGGTGAAAAGCGGCATCGTTCTGATACCACTTATTGGGGCACTTTAGGAGATAGAGGAGGCGTGAATAGCTCATCTCGCTTGGCTGAAGATGATTTGCAGTAGAAATTTGAAGTGAAAACTTCACCAATGCTAACACAAGGATTTACTTGATAGTGACCTCAAGATGAGGTGACTAATCTAAGGATTCATGCCAATCACACTCTCCACTATGAAATAACTCCTTCTCAGAAACACTCTGGAGGTAGAGAAACCTCGTACAAGCTCTCAACAATAATACAATACAAACAAAAAGTAATACAAATGGAAAATCTCTTCTTGCTTGTAAACACCTCTTGAACCTTGGAAGTGTAACAACACTTGTCTCCAAGAAGCTTCAAGAATTGGCGACAATGGCGGAGATGATCTCGGAGAGAGGTTCTAAGAGCTGCAGTGATAACACCCTTTATCTGTGCGCTTTAGGGTTCCCAATAGATTGGGCTTAATCCTAATCGATTGCCATGTCAGATTCCCATACAAAACAACACAACGGTCATAATCCAATCGATTAGAGAAGCTCGATCGATCGATCTAGCTGGCTTCTGTGTTCGCTCGAGAGCTCTTGGAATCGATTAACCAATCGATTCTACTCTCCTTGCATCATTGTGAGAAACCCAACTCCAATCGATCAACTGATTGATTGAGTTCTGACTGAATCGATCAGTGGATCGATTCACCATGTCTCTTCGCGATGACACTCCCAACCGATTCACTGATCGATTGGTTCAACCCTAACTTAAGTCTAGGGTTCCCTTGCCTAATATTCGGTCAACCATAACCTGTTGGGACTTCCTCGCTAGCATCTAGTCAACCTTGACCTGCTGGGATTTCATTACAAAGTGTTCGGTCAATCCTTTGGCCCACTTGGATTTTTCTCCTCATGCCAAATATTCGATCAACCTTGTCCAGTCCTCCGTGACTCACTTGGACTTCCACTCACCAAATGTTCGGTCAGTCCTTTGACCCACTTGGATTTCCACTCTTGCCAAGTGTATGGTCCTCCACAACCAACTTGGACTTCCAAACACCAGGTGTTTGGTCAACCTTGATCCACCTAAATTTCCACTACTTGGCTTTACTCACTAGGACTTTTCACCACCTAACTTTACTCACTAGAATTTTTCCAACTGGTTTCACTCATCAGGATTTCCATCTGCATAGCTTCACTCACTAGAACTTCCCAACTGCCTTGCCAAGACTTTCTCACTGTCTGGTTTCATTCACCAGGACTTTCAGCTGTCTGACTTCACTCACCAGAACTTTTCCACACCGGTCAACACTGACCCACTTAGATTTTCTTCTTTTGTCAATCTTTCCGTTGGTCTTGCCCTTGCCTAACCTTCGGTTAGGACTTCCCAGTCAAGTATCCGGCCAACCTTGACCTACTTAACTCTTTTGGTCAACTTTTGACCGTCAATCTCCCCGATGAACAATTGCACCAACAATCTCTATATATTGTCAAACATTAAAATTCAAGTTTGAACCAACTCAAACCGGTCAACTTTGATGCAAAGGAAATTACACCAACAAAATGAACAAGGTGAAAGGAAAATAAAAGGCTCTATCCTGTTTGAAAGCTCACCCAAAAAGATAGAAAGGCCTATAGAACATAATAAACAAGGGTGGGAGTAGTTTTAGCAAACTAACCTCTTTGTAGAAGAAGCATTCATCACAAATGTTAAGAATGTGTTTCTCCCATTGCTTGCCAATTTCAACACCCTTTCTTGCATCCTTCACACCATTAAAAACCCCAGCATATTTTCCATCTAATAAGGACTTCAGAAGTATAAGAGTCTCATCCATGTCCCACACATAGATTGTCATGGGCTCAACAGCTGCCTTACAGACTTTCTTATCCATTATTCCACCTGTTTTCCTAATCAATATTGGTATTCAGTTGTAGCATTTGGAGAACAAACATTCTGAAATAGCAAAAGAAGAACGAAAAGAAAAAAGAGAGAAAGAAAGAAAAATAACACAAGCTCCAAATAAAAGATGCATTGGAGAGCGAAATAGATAACTATCCTGAGACTAACGGTCCCTTTACTCCATTGGGTGCTTGTCTTTACATCCACTCATTTTTTTTTTCACATTTCCATCCATTCACTCTTCTATCCTTCGGAGTAAATGGACCCTAAAATTCAAATCAGAGCTCCTAGAATTTGGCTGCAACTTGAATATGCTTAAATTGAAGTTGTTTTTGCTCTTAACTCCCATTTCCCTTTCCCTTCTTTTTTCCTTTCCAAAAGAAAATAAAATTCCCAAGTAGTATCCAGATTATACTTTTGATTTTTTTTTCTAACTCCATTGACTTGGAAAGCCGACATCTATGAAAGGCAAATCCCAAAGTTAGATTTTGTTCACCTAATGTATGGAGGCAAGCTAGTGATTCTTGTGCCAAAACCATTTTATACAAGTGTCATCACATAGTAAGTCCTTTTTTTTAAACTAAAATAGCAAAAGGGAAACTTTTATCGTCATTGCAATCAATCACTATAGTTAGAAGTGGTGGCCAAAAAAAAAAATCTTTATTGAATCCGAATCCATAAAATGGTTATAGAAGTGGTGCAATCAACCACTATAGTTAGAAGTGATCCTCTCACTTAATCAACGACGAAGATTGTTCATTGAATCCGAATCGATAAGTAAGAAACACGAAAAGAAGCTTCCGGTCAATGTTTTGCGAATTCCATCAAAACAATCTTTACCTCTTAGTAGATAAAAGAGGTAACGGAGGTCTGCAGGATATATCTCATCTAAAAATACATCAACGAAGGGGAAAATCGAAGAGCGCATCAAATCACTGCTATAAAGAACAAAAGCGATAATTACGAAGCATTTGCAATTACTAGTTAAACAGTCAAAGTAACCAAGATCCAACAAAACAAATCGAAAAGCATTCGTACGTTCCAGCATTTGGTAAAAAGAAAGAGATCAATCAAAATGGTGAATTTAGAGTAGAAATCCACACCTTGACCTTGATTGCTCCTCGTCGCGTTGGATTCCTCGGTGTAAAAGACAGGCATCGATTTATACGCGTTTGATATTTCTCCACTCTCATTCTGGGGATCCCCTGCCATGGACGGAACGCCATGCACCGATTCCATCACACGCGACAGCAGTAGAAAGCTGCATGAATGGGTCCCATCGTCGGCAGCTCCTATAGAACATTCCCACCGGACGGACCCCAGAAGTCGCAGACTACGATGCATGCATCCTGACCGTCCAAAGGGTGATAAACCGAATCTTGAAGCACAAACCATCGCGTTCTTTTCCCCGTCATCAGCGGTCGCAGAAGATCCCGTCAAGCGGCAACAGAACATGTGATCCCAGAAAGTGGGCCTGACGGCAAATGAATGAGCCCAATAAAGGCCCATATCAAGATACCTAGAGATGGACCCCACTGTGACTTCCACTGCTATCCTCCACCGCCCAATCGCATCTGGCCGCCCATTTCGTCTAGCTGGCCGCCTTCGCCGTTGGATTGAGCGTCCAATATTCCGATAAGCGAGGATGGCAACGGCTCGAATAAATGTTAAACGATTAGGTATTGTGTGGTTGAATTATTATTTTTTAAATATTAAAAATTAAAATCGAAAAAAATAAAACAAATTTTTAGTTACCATATAAAACAAGGTCTTATTTTTTTATTTTATTTAATAGTTATTCATTTCATTAAAAACTTACTTTCGTTACTCATTTAGTTATCCAAATTTTGTGTGAGGAAAATTGTAATTTTTATTAGAGGTAAATATTAAATTACAATATTTCTATCCAAATATGAAAATTTTTACTCTCCTAGACAAGTGGAGAGGAGGAAAAAGAAACAAAACTAACAATATTATGTGCTATAAAATTTAATATGAGATCATGTGTAATAAAGGTACTCATCAACCCCTTGACTACTTGCACGACAATTAATGAGTCAAAACAATTCGAAATCTTTACAGCCCTCATGAATAAGCAAACCTCACTCTTTCATGGATGACTATGAGTTTATCTTTGTCACTGATGATGATGCTAGAATGCTCATCCCAAAAGCATAAAGTTTACTTCCTTAAGAATCTCTCACCACCCCTCCCACTATATTTGTTCAATTTTTTGTTTACACACACATCAACTTTTACTTGTAGAGTGTTCGATGACGAGGTTGTTGAATATGTGTGAATGTAAAAGAGAAGGAAGAGGATAGAAGCTCTATTATGAATGAGACTTTAGTCTCACATTGGGTGTTTCATGGCATGTTGATTGGTTTATATTGATTCATATGCATTAAGGATATGAACAAATGCATGGAAAAGACTCTCTCTCACGCGTGGGTGCGCAGGGGGGGTGAGAATCTAGGGCTCGGATTGCATTAAACTATGCTGACTCGTGTGCGGGCACGACGTGCGCGCACCAGACCGGTCAGGGCAAAATTTGCCCAAGTAGAACAATCAACATTTTGTCACGTAAACCTTTTGATGCTGTGTAATGGATGCATTAAATTTGAGATTAATGAAGAATCAAAACAGTCAAGTAATGATGAGTGAAACGGTGAGCGTTTCACTGCTCGGCGAGTAATGGTCATTAATCGATCATTAATGCTGTCGTTGATCTGAGCTCCTATATGAGGAGACTGCGATCACAGGCAGAAGACACACAGAAAGCAACAAAAACTTTCCACCTGTGTTCCCTCCTCCTCTGTCGTGCAACTCCTGCTCGGTAGAGTACCCGTGATAGCAATCGGGTGCCTCTCAATTCGCTGTGACCACCAGTGCTTGGTGGGATTCACGGTCAACTGTTACATCCTGGGAAACAAACGACCCTAGTAAGCCTCGAAGCACAGCCGGAAGTGGGGCGAATCTGTTTCAAGGAAACTGCGTCAATCGCAGGCCTCGATTTGCTCGTCTAGGCAACACAGACCTGCTGCTCTGCAGATCTGCCCACTCAACGACTGAGTCTGATCTGTTGCTCTTCGGCATGTAGCAGAAACCAGGCCCTGCTGGCAGCCTGAGATTATCCGCTCAGATCATCTCTATTGTAAGTTGAATTTAAATTCTGTGTAATTTTAAATTCAGCTAAGTCCCCAAAATCTTCGGCAACAAATTGTTTATCCAACAGGGGTCATCCCAAGTGGAGACTCTGGTTGGTTCAAGATAGTGGGCTTAGATTATAATTTCATTCTAGATACTCCTGGTAATCACACAACAGTCTATCACATTAACTCAAGTTGTATCTTAGCTCTTTCTCGTCATTCCCAAATATGGTTTCCATTCTATACTGCTAGATGCCCCATGCACAAGTTGCCAGCCTCTCAAAGTCACTTTGTCTATATTGGCTTGGATCTAGAGGCAACCATCTAAGGTGTTCGTGCCTTGGAGGGTTGACACAATATTCCAGAGGTTGGTTTTCTTCCAACATTTCTTTACGGAAGCATAGAGGAATAGTGCATGAAATGTACTGTCTTGATGAAAATCACGCAGCAAGCATGATTCCAAGCATGACACATGATATTGTTTTAAGTTAGATGAAGTAGGGATAATATCCTTCGATAGGCACCACCAAAAAAATCTGAATAGTAGGAGGTATGTTTAGGCTCCATATGAACTTCCACCGCGCTCTCAATGAATAATTTGATTGGTTTTCTGGTGATGATAGTATATTACACATTGCCTTATACCACTCTCGGACTGTGTATTGCAAAATCGGTGCGCACATACGAGGGGGGGGGGGGGGTGTGGATCATATGACTTTTAAAAACTTATCTTTTTAACATTTTGAAATCAAAGTGCAATGGAAAAATTAAAAATAGTTAGTAGAGAAAAGCAAAACACGGACACAAGGAGTTATTTGGAGTAGGAGTTGTCAAAGACTCCGTTTGTTACAGGTAAATAGATAAAGTAAGCACATCAAGTAATAAACCCTTCAAAGGTAATATTTTTAATAGGAAAAATTACAGGTCTATTTTAGAGAGGAGTTTTGTTTTGAGTAATTTAAAATTTGTTATAAAAGAAGTCATGAAGTAAATGAAGAATTTTCAAAGTCACTTTTAAAATTAAGCTATTTTCAAATTGTGTTTTCCAAGACAATCTTTAAGTATAAACTTTCGCAAGTATTTTGAAAGGTAATTTTTTAAAGTATAAGTTTTAAATTATTAAGGAAGTATTTCAAAGGACTTTCAAAATTGTGTTGCAAAGTAATTGTCAAAACTGATATTTAAAAAGTATAAAAGTATTTTCAAAACATATTTTGAAATCTAGTTCTGAAAGCATTTTACAAGATATTTTCAAAATATTTTCAAGGTAATTTTCAGACATATAATTTTCAAAATATTTTTTAAAACTTTGTAAGAATTTTGCAAAATATTTTCAAATAAATTAGAAAAATAATTTTAAAAATATTTTTCAAGCAAAGTTTAAAAAGTATCTTTCAAACTATTTTTAAATTATCCAAACAGATCCACCCCCTTAATCTGATATTACTTTAAAAATATTATCCATCCAATAATAGTTCTTAAATGTCTAACTTTTAGTTACTAACTAACTACCAGAAGATAGTAGCGTTCACTTTGTTAGTCAAGTTAAGTATGCCAATCTAGCCAAGTATGCAGTTAAAAATGGAAGACTTAACTTGATTAATGTATTTTTGATATTTAATGCCCAAACTTATGTTGATGCGCTGATATAAGTGTTGGTGCAATGTCCCTGGGTCAAGGTGACCAGGTTGATTAAGCTTGAGTTGGCTCAAGCTTGAGTCTTGATATTTGAGTTTCGATGTTTGACATTATATGGAGATTGCAGGAGTAATCGTCCGATTGGAAGATTGTTGGAGCAATTTCTCTCTGGTCAAGGTTTGACCAGTTTGATGTGAAGAAGAGTCAAGTAGGTCAAAAGGTTGACCGGATACTTGACTGGAAAGTCCTAACTGGAGGTTAGGCAAGGGGAAGTCCTGGTGAGTGAAGCCAGACAGTTGGAAATTCTGGTGAGTGAAGCCAGGTGAAAGACCTAGTGAGTGAAGCTAGGCAGGTGAAAGTCCCAATGAGTGAAGCCGGATAGTGAGAAAATCCTAGTGAGTGAAGCTAGGTGAAAGTCCTGGTGAGTGAAGCCAGGTAGATGGAAAGTCCTGATGAGTATGCCAAGCAGATTGAAAGTCCTAGTGAGTGAAGCCAGGCAGATGAAAAGACTTGGTGAGTGAAGCCAAGCATGAGGAAATCTAGATAAGTCAAGGGTGATCGGACATCTGGTGGAAGTCTAAGTGGGTCATGGAGGATCGGACACTTGGCACAAGACGGTAAGTCCAAGTGGGTCAAAGAATTGACCGGACACTTGGTGAAGAAGTCCCAGTAGGTCAACGTTGACCGGATGCTAGGCAGAGAAGTTCCAACAGGTCATGGTTGACTGGATGTTGGATTTAGGGAATCTTGAGCTTCAGTTAAGCAAGTCTAGGGTGGTCAATCGATCAGGCGATCGATTGGACCAAAACCCAATCAATTAGCTGATCGTTTGGGAGAATGCTGCGATAAACAGCAGCCCAATCGATCAGTCGATCTATTAGGGGTGTTTATCATGCAAACAGAAGCCTCCCCAATTGATCAACCGATCAATTGGGGCTGGAAATCGCGTGTGACGCGAGAAAGCTGAATCGATCCGTTGATCGATTCAGGCTTTTCCAGCAAAAAGCATAGAGGTGCTCTGAATCGATCGACCGATCGATACAAGCCTCCCCAATCGATTGGTCAATAGACCGTTACGCAGGATGCAGGTTTTGGATGGCCAAGATCGCAAAGATATGATGTGGCAATTGATTGGGAGGAGCCCCAATTGAAAGATCCCCAGTTTGTTTTTGTTTTTTTTTACCAATCTCTCTCATCAACTACTATTTGAATGATCGTAATGCAGTACCAACAAAGAAATTATCATAACCCATGGACATGACTGTATCAATATATGTTTATCGATATGAACATAAACTCCTCAAACATTCCCCACCCGAATGACAAATAAATGAAAATAACTCTCGCAGGGAATCCAATATGCTCCGCACTCCCGGACAAAGGACAGTACCATGCATCCATCCCGCCTCCTCGTCTACTCTGTCCGTGGGCCTTCCGGCATATCTTGGAAGTCATCCTCACTTGTAATATAAATGTGGTGAGTCTACGACCTAGTAAGTATAGACCAATATGAGTATGAAGATATCCATAAAGTAGTAGAAATAGCAACTAGAAGCCTTTTAAAGACACCATAGCACAACCAAGTACGACATAAGAAAGATATAACATGCAACAATGATCCTACGTAGCTAATAAGGTGAATATGTTACATATCCGGTAACCACATTTAGAGTCAGTCAACAGTCCCATGAACCTAGAGATACCTCCAAGAGAACATGCAGTCAGTCATATAGCCGAAGCTACCACATATAATTTATCAGTCAAGTTTGGATGGGCCCTCCCCGGAGCTCATCCCCGGTCACCCATCCCGTACTGCTACCACATATGCTCATATTCATCCAATTAGCCACAGTAAATAAACTTAAACTATCCTTATCATTCAATATAGTCATACATGAGCAGTATACTGCTCATTCTTCGCAGTCATACATGAACAGTATCATTCTTTACCGTCACTCATGAACAGTTCATTCCTTGCAGTCATTCATGCACAGTAAAGAAAAATGGACTCTATTCTTACTGCAATCATGCTTATCTAACAAATATTTAAAGAAGAGCTTCCTACTTATCTATAACCCATTCCATTCATAAGTCCATATGTAATGATCATCATCTGTACATCGCAATTGAAATTAAACATGAACAGTACCAGTATAGAATAAAACCGGAATTTAGCACCTAAGTAAATTGCTGCAATGTAAATCAGAAACCGGTCCTATTTATCCACATGGGAAAAACAGAGTTGCTGCAGGAAAATTCAAATACCTCATGAGGAGCGAAACCATATTGCACACAAATCACAACAAACGAAATCTATACATTAACCCGCAACCGACTTGGATAAGAAAACATGATCGCCATCAACAAAGCTCAAATCAGACCACTCTGCACCAAAATCTTGAACTGCCCAAAGGCAACAAATCTACAAACGAATCATGTTACAAATCTCCCAATTAATTCCCAATATCCGCAGCCAAATGAGAAACATAACGACAACTGCAGCCATGCACAGACACACCCAATGACATCAATTTGACTCCAGATTCGAATCCGATCGGTGATTCCAAAACCACAAGAAAACCCGAGCTTCGCCGTCCAAAATCCAAGACTCCAGACTATCAATAACTCAAGCAAACCAAACCGTGCAACGGAAAGACAAATCAGACACCATTTCATACAGTCAAAACCATCACAGAACCGTATTCAAAACTCCGTCACCAAGCAAGAACATCACCAATTAACTCAATCGAATCAAGAATCTCACAGGACTTCAAACCGAAACTAAGAATTCGCAAGAAAACTTGAAATATAACTCAATCCACCAGTTGACATCTTAATCATGCATTTAGATAAACATGTGTCACGCTGGAACTTGAAACCTTATCAACACAGTAGAATTCGGTTCCACAACCGATTGCAGCCCATTCGTACACCAGAAAGCCACGAGAAAAAAACACTCCAAGGAAACCGACTCCAGCAACATTGAATATATCGGCAAAACAAATCCAGAAGCACAATGATTCAAGCAAAACATCAATCCGAGAACTACTCTTCAGGGAAAAAGCCAATCGAGAACCATACCGCCGATCCATGCACATAGATGAACCTTTCACAACATCTACGTTCCTACCCCATACCTTACAGATCTTGCCAAACCATAAGGGTAAGTACTTGCCTTTCTCGTCGCACAATCGCCGGAAGCTCTCACCCAAGATTATTGCGCTGCCGTAAAGACCGCCGCAAGCTCTGCGTCTGCTCACGCCATCTCCAGCAACTCGCCCGTGTGTGGTGGCGCCCAGCTGGAGCTCAAGGTCTGCCGGAATACTTCGTCGTCGATTTGGTGGAGATGGTGAGAAAGAGGACGGTGAAGGAATCGGGGAAACCTTATAGTTAGGTTATTTACCCTAACTTAAGATGATTAGTGTAATTAAGATTAATTAGGGGGCGTTTGGTTTGCGTTTTCCAACTGTTTTCTGTTTTTATTTTCTGAGAAAATAGAAAACGCGTTTGGTTTGCATTTTCCACATTCATTTTTAAAAAAATATGAGAGCGTTTTCTAAGAAAATGAAAAATACAGAAAAATCATTTTTTGAAAAACGAAAAATGTACGTTTTTCAAAAAATGAAAATGAAAATAGTACAAATCAAACACCCCCTTAATTTCCCAGCTTAATGGAATATCATATGTTTCCATAACTTAATAGTTATATATATATATATATATATATATATATATATATATAATAATAATAATAATAATAATAATAATGATATACTGCATAACTTTTTCATACGCTCTTGCACAACTGCTACTATGATAATCCCAATCAGCATTTTTATTTTTTTATCATCTTTTTTATTTTTTATTTTTTACCATCTTTTTTTAGTTTTTTTCCCAAACACCCTCTTCTCGTTTTCTTTCCTCTCTCGACGCAGCCGCCGCCATCCTTCTGGGTTGCCGCCATCCTTCGGCGCTACTTGCCCAGAAGCGACTCAGTGCCATCTTTTTCTTATTTTTTATTTTTTTCACAAGCCGAGTCTTTTGATTTTCTTTCCTCTCTCGACGTTGCCGCCGCCACCGCCATCAGACGCCGACCCTCACCTCAAGTAGATCCCTCACCCATGGGAAGCCCATACAGGACGCTTGATGAGGTCCGGATTCGACGCCGATGCGTATATGTGGAAATGATTGCTTCGTCTCTATTCACAATGCGATTTCTTGGGAGTCGCTCGATCGTTGTTCGACGAAATGCCTCAGCGCGATGATGTCTCGTGGACGACCCTCATGTCAGCGTATGCATGTACGGATCGCGCGAAAGAATCCTTGATATTGTTCTACAAGATGGTGACGGATGGAGCTCGCCGAACGCTTTTGCTCTTACCTCCTGTCTGAAATCTTATTCAGTTTGTGGAGACTTGGATTTCAGGCAGCAGTGGCACGGGGTTGTTAGACGAGTCCTGCCAGTTCATTGTTTTATCAGACACATGCTAACAAAGAATATGGTTCCTTACAATTATACATACATCAGTATGTTAAAATCCTGCACTAGCCTGAGACATAGCAGTTGTGGATCCCAAGTTCATGCTCATATTTTGAAGAATGATCTAGCTGGTGATTCTTTCATTCTATGGTTGACATGTACACAAGTAGTGGTAACCTAGAAAATGCTATCTGATCTTTAGTAGATTGATTGAAAAAGATGTATTTTTTGGTAACTTGGATCAACAAACTCGGCAGAGCCCCTCGAGACCCTTAGGATGTAACTTTTCAACAAAACCATGCAATTGAGGACCTAATCGGTGGCACTAAAGCACACCACATGATTTCATCTAAGCCTTCGATGAAATGTTTTTTATGTAAAAAAAAAATTATATCAGGTGTGTTCATATAAAATTATAATAGTAAATCATTTAAACAATTTTTGTTATTGTTGTTCGTTATATAATAAATTTGATTTAAATATCCAGACATTATTTGATATTTATCTACTGAATAAATTTGGATGACACAATATTTATTTACTAAATAAATTTGAATCACACACTCATAGACTTCTAAAACAATATTTTGATTTTTAAACTATGCAAATATAATTCAGAAGCATGACAAGTCATCTAAAACTTCAACAAAAAAATAACATGAAAGAGCACGATGCATCATCTATAGAAGAAAATGTTTAATCCAAATATGTAAACCACAATATTCATGAGTCGCTTTTTAGTATATTTGAGTGACAAATCTAGGCACCAAACATGTTCACAAAGAAATTTCATATTACAACTGAAAGTGAAGTTGATGCAATCGTCAACCCATATGCAAATCTTGATTCCTGTGAAATGAAATAAAATGACAGTTAAGAAGAAACATGAAACATTAGTTTTATAAAAGAAATCATATTATATAATCCTAACGAGTGTTCTGGAAAAGAAACATATTTCTATCCTCAATAGGCTAAAAGATGCCCCATACAATATAAATAATTCAACAAAGTCAACCAAGCCGCCTTGTTGAGAGTTGTTAAATGATTCATACAAATCAGACGAATTAGACATTTTTTTTAAAAAAAAAAATCACAATTAAGAGGTTCGTGGAATAGAGATGAACACGCCATATAATTATATAATATTCAACTTTATATATATAACAATCATGTTATATAATAAGTAGAGTTCGAAACTTGGAGACTTCACATAAAAGGGCAGAAAATAGGTGAAGTAATTTTGAAAAACGTAATAATCCAAGCACTTTCTTGATACAGAATAAAAGCAACTCAAATGCCAAGCATAAGCAACTATGTAGTTTAACAATCATAAGTAGAATTGTAGGATAAATTACTTACAGGGTGATTTGTTGATGTTTTTAAAAACCTTCATTCATCCTAGCGCATATTGTTAGAACCTGTAATAATAAAGACAATTATTAACTTCAATTTCTCAACCAATCAACTACTATAATTTAATAAAACTTTGATATTACCATCGATATCTGCCAATTCTTCTTCATATGTATCGTTATCGCTATTATGATGATTATCTATAGTTGATCTGACAAGACATATCATCATATTTATAAATTGTATTAGAGAATTTCTTTGCAAATAAAATTATCATACAAATACAAAATTAATCGACACATACCCTTGCTGTAAAATTGGGCAATTGCGCTTGTCATGTGACACACCTCAATACCCGCATCCACAACATAACCGGGACTTTGAGGTTGACTTATCCTTTGATGATTTCAATCTCTTCCCACATCCTTTTGTTCTTACTAAAGGTGGATCAATAATAATAAGAGTTTCATCCATGGATTTATTCCTTTGACTTCTATTGTCGCATGTTTTTTTACTAATATTTATCTCTTGAATTTTGCTGTAGATAAAATCAAATTGTTCATCCAAGAAGTTTGTCCCCTCATCAGTCAAAGATGCATCATCAATTAATATCGAAACTTTATTGGATAACCTCGAGTGTCTTGACATTAAAATCCTTTCTGGATCATTAATGAAATTTTGCTCTCCCAATGAATATATTGCTCAAACCTTTGCATCTCGTGTCCATCGTTTGAGTATATACTTATCAGGTAGATGAAACACTTGGTTGATACGAAAAAAAGCTAACATATGCCTGCATGGAATGCCATCGAACTCAAATTTCCTACAGCTACAGGATATGTAGTCCCTCTGTTTGTCATGCGTGAGGACCCTTGGTTTGGAGGAAGAACAATTTTGAAAATTCATCACACGGTAAACCACTGACTCAACTCCTATAGATTCTTGTTGGACATAATAACCATGACTTTCAGTCATTTCACTTTGAAACTCCATCTATTTCTTTTTCGTGTACTTCTTAACCATTTGAGTTTCCATTGGCCAGTTTGTCTTAATTCTGGGATGCTCATTCATATCAATATGGTCAGCAACTAACTCATTGTGTCTTTGATGTCTCAGTGCCCTATTGAAATGAGTGATAAAATCCATCAATGAATTCTTATTTGAGACATATCTCTTGAAAAATGCATGTGAGCCTTCAGATCTCTGACTACTTGACATTCCAGCACAAAATACATGACTAAAATATGTTGACACCCACTTGTGTCGTAATTCATACATCAATGATAACCAATCATTTTTCTCTAAGTTAGCACATTTGATAACCTCTTTCCATGAATTCTCAAATTCATCAAGTGTTGTAGAATTTCCAATGACATTTTTTGATACTTTGATAGTAGTCACGAAAAGTCAAAGGTATAATTTATCTGGGAATTTGTTTAGTATATGCCATAAACAATATCGATGCATTGTTTGAGGGAAAACTTAGGCAATTACTTTCGTCATAGCAGGATCCTGATCAGTGATGATCACGTTTGGTGCACCTTTAGACATTGCTTCTATGAACTTGTTAAGCAACCAAACAAAAGACTCAGTTTTCTCATCACTTATAAAGCCACAACCAAAAACAATTGTCTGATGATGATGGTTAACTCATACAAATGGTGCAAAAATCAACCCATATTTGTTGGTGTTATATGTCGTATCAAATACAACTACATCACCAAATACATTGTATGCCGTCCTTGATACATGATCTGCCCAAAAACACCTGCTAAATCTATTATCTGAATCAGTCTCATATTCAAAGAAAAAAGCTGGATTCTTCTCTTTCTCAGATGCAAATAACTCAATTAGTGTTTCAGCATCGATATCCTTTTGTTCATCCCTTAGTTCTTTCTCAAAATTTCTAATATCTCTTTCTGTGCAACCCACCCTCTCAGGACCTCCATACTCTATCTCTAATAATCGCATTTGTTGACAAGTTGGCACATTGGCCTCTGAAAATTGTTGAGTCAATGCTTTCTTTGCTACCGAAACATTACGATGTGAGCGTAGCAAATGTACCTTTGAAGGAGTTGAGAGTGGATGATTATGACTTTCCATGATGTTTTTGACAACCCAATTAGATCCAGTTTGTTCCTTGACAAGTGAAATCTTTGACTGACAACCAGTTCTAACTTCGCCACGTGCTCTTTTCCTTGTCTGTTGATCACCTTTTGCATGATTATTCCACCACATTTGATCTGTATGCCCTTCTTTAAAACATACAAATTGTTTCCAGACAACTTCATTTGTCATCTTATTTTTCTTGCTATTATTTAGTCTAGCACTAAATCCGGCTTCTCGTGCATATTGATTATAGAATGAAAATGCCTCCTCTAATGATGAGAATTTCATTCCAATTTTTGGCTTTCGATCATCTGCAACTTGGGGAATATATATTTGGGCCTCGCCATCATTTTCTTCCATTACTGGGAATGCCAGATGAAGTGAAGCTCTGCATATAACAGTATAGCCACAAAAGTATACTAAATCAAATAGGCATAAAACAATATTCTCATGTGGCAATAATGTGACATCAAAATGTATCGTTTTAGTACTAAAACATGATCTTTGAAAAAGTGAGAAGTGGTGATAATTTTAGTACCTGCACTAGACTCTTGGAAAAAATAATATAAAAAAAGACTGCACTAGACTCTTGGAAAAAATAATATAAAAAAAGACTATGATTGGGTTGAACTAGTCAGACCATATATCAACATTTTACTATGATTATATCTCATGAAGCATTTTACTAATCAGATAAAGTCAAAGAAATCACTTTATATATCAACAACTATGATTATATCTCATGAATCATTTTATTAGAAATCGCCTTCATTTCACTGTTTACAAAATGATTCTTTTTGTGAGATAAATTTTTTTGGACAGTTGATTTGCCAAGAAAAATATGGAACTATAGAAGAAACTAAACTTTATTCTATTTCACTCGTGTGCATTTGCACACAGTATTTACAAACTTTGTACAAGGATGATTCCTTCAATTTTAGGTTTATGAAACAAGGGAAGGGGATGACATCGATAGAGGCTTCAGTTTTAATGTCACCGACAAAGAATTTATGTGCATTCTCCTCCAACTAAGCCAACCACGAATTGATGGAACACAAATGGATGAAATTATTGCTAACAAAGAGGATGGTGTTTCACCTTTGATGAGGTAGGCAAACTTCAAGTTCACCATAGATGAGATTATGGTTGTTATCTGAATGGTCCAAATTACAGAACCCCAAAAATGGTTGACATACTTCATGATTTATATTGTATGAAACATAAGTAATCTGTTGTCTCAAGGAAAATATGAGCAAAGAAACAAAATAGTTATAATTGACTTATTGTTCATTCTAGTAAACAGTGTCAATCATTAGTATAAGTTAGTAATACCTCAAAACACAAACAATAGCCGTTGTTTCGTTACTAAATTCTCTACAAAATTCGTCGTATTGTTGTTATTCTTGGTCCATTCCAATTTACATGAGCATGCTGTTTCGTTAGATTAAAATAAAGTGTACATATAAATATATAGGTTACAATAAAGTGTTCATTCCAATTTCCATGAGCAAGCTTTCCTCGTACCTTAATTTGAAAGATCTCACAGGGACAGAGTTGGACGACGTCTTAAGGAAATCTTAGTACGCTAGTTGCTCCAGGACGACGACAGCAACGAAGAAGGATGGCGTTGAAAACCTAGTTCTGGGTCACTTCTGGGCAAGTAGCGCCGAAGGATGGCCGCAACCAGAAGGATGGCGGCGGCTGCGTCGAGAGAGGAAAGAAAACGAGAAGAGGCTGTTTGGGAAAAAAAATTAAAAGAAGATGGTAAAAAATAAAAAATAAAAAAGATGATAAAAAAATAAAAATGCTGATTGGGATTGTCATAGTGGCAGTTGCGCAAGGAGTGTATGAAAAAATTATGCAACATATCATTATTTTATATATATATATATATATATATATATATATATATATATATATATATATATATATATATATATATATTACCCCACATAGAGGATTTTGCATCGTACACAAACTTGAACATGGGTAAAACACCTGATAAGAACCTATGTCTGCTTTATTTGCTACAATGTCGCAATGTGAACCTCTACTCTACAAGGAGGTGAAACAAGAGTATATTGCTACTTCATGAAGATGCCAATTAATTCAATAGATAAGGGTCTCGGTATTGCGACACAACCACTTGAGATCAAACCCCAACATCACTCAGGTGGGATTCGTCACTTTCTTCTATCAAGAAAGATGCACACTCCCATCGTCAACGATAGTCGCAACTAACGAAACGTCTCGCTTATTTGGAGTAAGCTAAATAAATCTTTCCCTACCATACTTAAAATTAAGGTGATTTGAATCTTCTTGCCAGTCTTCCTAAGCCACTGTTTCCTTTTCACGCTATTAATCATTAAATCATACCCTTCCAATCATTCCATAAAATATCCTTTGAACGTGTATATGTTATCTCAGGCAACCTTTCCTAATTGCATCTGTTACTAAGACCATATTTAGTTGTCAAAAATGGTAACCACTTAACCCCACATTCATCTAGTTACCCTTACTTAGGAAAATTTTCAAAACATATTTATAATATTTCAGTTCTATCACCATTCAAGCCTATCATTCATAACCTTTTACTCAGTCTAAATATGGTAGCATGATTCTATTATAGCATTTAGGACAAATACATATACCATGACCTAATTCACTCATAGTAGTTCGTACAGATGGGTACATGAAAGCATAAATCATTCGTAATCAAATTTTAAGCATCACTGATTGGAACATTGCACTAAAATTTTGTATCAACCATTTACTACAGCTGGAGATGCATAAGCAACTTCTAACTAAACAATTATTTACGCATGATGATTTTATTACCAATCTCACTTAGTTATACTAAGCTATACACATTTAAAGCGTCACAATTGGAAACACAACTTGATTAGACTCATTTGAATTGGCATTCCAGTATGTGTAACTGCACTTAAAACAAATAACAAATAATAACAGAACAACAATTGACAAGTCAACAACATATAACAACAAATATCAGGTAAGACTACAGCTAAGCCCATAATGAAGAAATCCAAAACCTTAATCATTCCTTGAGGCAAGTTACTCTATGTCACTTATGTGCAGGACAACAGAAATTTACAGCAAGTAATAGCTAAAACATAGAACTAAATCTGGGACTTCCCTGAATCACCGTAATAAACACCTAATACTACTCATGAAATTATGATATCAGGCAAACCAATTTGATCATGATACCATTAACCCGACCTACATGTAATGAATTCATTTGGACCATCACAGTCTGAACATTCTAAGGAAACAATTGAAATTATACTTAATCAAGCATGCTAACAATAATTATCCATGAATTCCTAAAAAAAAAATACATTATTGATGTAACATACTACCTAAATGAAAATCCGTACCTAATCCACCTAGCAAACTCCAATTATAGGTTTAACAAGCTATAAATCAAGAATGCTTCAGACATGTATGTAATACACAAATGCTTAGCATAGTGTAATAGTTTTAGAAAGAGCAAGGAGATAACCATGTACTGCACACAATATGATTTAAGGAACAAAACTTTTCTGAGGATCAATTCAAATCTGCAAGGTCAGTGATATCCAACTTAACAGCAACTCATAGATATTGACAATAAATGCATATCTAAAGATTTATGAGTGAAGTCCTTGAATTGAAATGAATGAAAATAGGGTATGTATCAATATGATGATATGACCCGTTAGCCCAGACAAATAACATGTGAAGATAACCTCAGTGACTCCCCCCAGCCGAACATCTTAATACCTAGGACAAATACTTAACTAAAGGTAATGGTTATTTGTGCAATAGTTTGATAGGAAACACCAATAGATTTTGGGTTCTGAGGAGCATATTTTCTACACCCTAGATGGGTTTAGAGAGCGTCAACTCCAAATAGGAAGGGTGGTTAACCCAACCTTGATAAAGTTATCACTTAAAGACATTTTCAAGGTTTTTATTAATATTTGAAAATGAAAAGGATATATTGATTACTCTTTGGAAGAGTAAAATATGCCAAAATTTGAGGAATTGGACTTAATTTTATTTGGCACAACAAATCAAGAGTAAAAAGAATGCCAAGTTAGGTTTTGGCATTTTCTTGAGAAAATGAGGGCAAATCTAGGATCAATTTTAGATTTAGCAAGGATTAAGGATACTTAGATAGATTATCTAGGTATATTTTATTTATGCTAATTTGCCATGATTGTTTGCCCATCATATGTCATGATATCATATTTTACATTCATGTTTATTATGAAAAATAAATAAAAATATTATGTCATGTCATACATACATCATATAGCTATAGTATATTTTCTTTTGAAAATTATTTCTTTTGATGTATGCCATAACTCATCATACATTATTTTAATTTTCTTGTAATTAAAGACAATGACATTTACTAACAAGTAATATCCTATGTGGATGTTCATAATTTCTAAAATGCCTAGATAGATATGCATGATTCCTAGTTTAGGGCAAAACCAAAATCTACATCTCACAAAGACTATAAGGTGACTTGTATGTGTTTTAGTACATATTAGATATAAGTGAGATGATATGATAATAAACAAGACTCAAGATGTTGATTTAGTGTATCTATTTGAGTTTTTATTTCATCAAAACACATAGTTATGTGTACTCCAATCATTGGGAAAGCTAATGTACAAGTCATGTGCATTGATCCTAAAGAACATGGTTGGAAATTAATTTTGAAAAATATTTTAAATATACTTTAAAAAATCTTAGTGAATACTATCTTTTGATAGTAATCATCATTGAAAAGTTAAACACAAACTTGGAAGAAACATTAAAGTTTTTACAAGTTTCCAATTTTGTGTCAATATTTGAAAATATGAAGTATTTTCTTAGAAAACTATTTTTTCATGATAGTATATACCCTAAATAATATCTACAAGAATTTTTATAATTTTTAAAATTTTATAGAATTTTTAGGATATTTTTGAATTTCAGCTGAAATTGGATTTCAGAAATTTAGAAACCCAATTGATTAGCCGATCGATTGAGATGAGTTTCCCATGAGTTGAAGCTCACTGAATTGATCAACCGATCGATTCATTTCTGCTTGGATCGATCAGTGGATCGATTCAAGTATTTTCTCAGCGAACAGAAGTTCGTGGAATCGATCAGTGGATCGATTGAAATGGTGCTAATCGATTGAGTCCCAACCCAGTCGATTGAAAAGGCTGATTTTAGCTGGGAAATCCTGATTTCAGCACTTTAAGCCAATTTTAGTCCCTTTAACCACTTCTAAACTCCTTGGAATATATTTATATAAATTTAAGGGTAGTTTTCATGATGAAAACAAGGATAAATGGTTAAGGACCACTAGATTGAAGTTAGGTTGAGGTTTATATTCAAATATTGATACTTAAACCTCAAAACTTCAAGTTTTTAGGTCTCCTAAAGGTTTAGGGATTCCAAATTATTGTTGGTGCAATGACAGAATTTTGGAGCATGTCTTTAGGGGGAGTTACTCTTTAAGGACATAAAAATTATTTTTTAAACACCTTGGAAGGTGGTTAACCTTCTTTAGAGTAAATGCTTAAGGTTGAGCATTGAAAAATAATGGAGAGTGGATATCTTCGTTGTTAAGTTGTGAATGCTTAAGGGTGAGCATTGGCTACAATGAAGGGTATGAGACCTTCATTATTGGAATGATGAATGCTCTAGGATGAATATTGTGAATAAGTTTAATGCTCAAGGGTGAGTATTGGATACAATGAAGGGTATGAGATCTTCATTGTGGTGTTGTGAACAACGAGTAAAGTTGTGAACAACGTATGAGTAACTCTTTAGGGGGAGAGTTTTTTATGTGTGCCAATAGGGGGAGAATGTAGGATTTAAGTTAGGCCTTTATCCCTCTAGGAAAGTTTGGGTGAGAATGTAGGGTCTAAATTATGACTTCATTATCCAACGGGGGAGTTTGACCTCTTGGAAAGGGAGAGAATGAAGAAAACCCTCATTCATTCATTGGCATAAAGAAAAAGTTGAGGCTACGGGATTAGCCTAACTTAAAGGTATTGTCAAACATCAAAAAGGGGGAGATTGTTGGTGCAATATCCCTGGGTCAAGGTTGACCAGGTTGACTGAGCTTGAATTGGCTCAAGCTTGAGTTTTGATGTTTGACAATACATGGAGATTGTAGGAGCAATTATCCGATTGGAGAGATTGTTAGAGCAATTTACCTCTGGTCAAGGTTTGACCAATCTAATGTGAAGAAGAGTCAAGTAGGTTAAAGGGTTGATTGGATACTTGACTGGGAAAGTCCTAACTGGAGATTAGGCAAGGGGAAGTCCTGGTGAGTGAAGCCAAACAGTTGAAAATCCTGGTGAGTGAAGCCAGGTGAAAGACCTAGTGAGTGAAGCTAGGTAGGTGAAAATCCTGGTGAGTGAAGCTAGGCAGTGAGAAAATCCTAGTGAGTGAAGCTAGGTGAAAGTCCTGGTGAGTGAAGCCAGGTAGATGGAAAGTCCCGGTGAGTGAAGCCAGGAGGAAAGTCCTAGTGAGTGAAGCTAGGCAGATGGAAAGACCTGGTGAGTGAAGCCAGGCATGAGGAAATTCAGATGGGTCAAGGGTGACCGGACATTTGGTGAAAGTTCAAGTGGGTCATGGAGGATCGGACATTCAGTATGAGACGGTAAGTCCAAGTGGGTCAAGGTTGACCAGACACTTGGCACAAGGAGAAAAGTCTAAGTGGGTCAGAGGATTGACCAAACACTTGGTGAAGAAGTCCCAACAAGTCAAGGTTGATCGGATGTTAGGCACTAGGAGTTCCAATAGGTCACGGTTGACCGGATGTTGGATTTGGAGACCCTTGAGCTTGAGTTAAGCAAGTCAAGGGTGGTCAATTGATCAGCCGATCGATTGGGCTTTCGATTCGACCAAAGCCCAATCGATTAGATGATCGATTGGGAGAGTGTTGCGATAAACAGCAGCCCAATCGACCAGTCGATCGATTGGGGATGTTTATCGTGCAAATAGAAGCCTCCCCAATCGATCATCCGATCGATTGGGCACTGTCAATCGATCAACCGATCGATTGGGGGCTGGAAATCATGTGTGACGCAAGAAAGCTGAATCAATCCGTCAATCGATTCAGGCTTTTCCAGCAAAGAGCACAGAGACACTCTGAATCGATTAGCCGATCGATTCAAGCTTCCCTAATTGATTACTTAATCAATTAGAATACAACCGTTGCACATGATATAGGTTTTGGACGGCCGAGATCGCTGGGATCTGACATGACAATCGATTGGGAGGAGCCCCAATCGATTGGAAGTCCTAGAAGCGTGGATATAAAGGCGATGAAGCGTTCAAACACAAAAACCTTTCTTCTCCAGTTCACGTGATCTTCTCCGACACTCACCGCCAGTTCTTGGAAGCTCTTGGGGACAGGTGCTATTGCACTTCCAAGATTCAAGAGGCGATTAACTACAACAAGGTCAAGCAAGAAGTTTTTCCTTTATGTACTTGTATTTTTTTTCTCGCGTTGTGTTATATGTTGTGTAAGTATTGTACGAGGTTTCTCTACCTCTGGTAGTTACCGAGAAGGAGTATTTCTTTATTAGTAGAGAGTGCTTGCGTGTGTGAATCCTTGGATTAGTCTCCTCATCTTGAGGTGGATACCAAGTAAATCCTTCATGTTAACGTTGTAAGTGTGTTTCGTGTTTCTTTTCCACTGCACATCATCACGAAGCATCAAGAAAATGAATGTGACAAGCTATTCACCCCTCCCCCCTCTAGCTACAAATTGACCCTAACAATAAGCATCTGAAGTCCAAGTAAAGTTCTAAGCATCTCACACCATTCTATGTTTTTGAATACACAAGCAAAGTAAACATAATGTGCTTGTGAGATGTTGGCTGCTAAAGCTATAGGAACATATTGTCTAAGGGAAAACCAAGGCTAAGTCCATAACAGATTTTGAAATACTAGAAAATGGGGATTTTAGAAAAGTAAAAATAGGAGTGACCTAGAAGTTGAAGGTTGCATGCAATTAAAGAGCAAAATAAGAGTTTGAGTCCTAACCTATAATGCACATTCCTAACTGTCGACATAAGTTACTAAATTCTGATTTAGGGAGAGGTTTGGTGAAGATGTCAAATAGATTTGACTTGGAATCAACGTAGTTGAGTTCAATATCCCCTTTAGCTACATGATCCTTGATAAAGTGGTGTTTGATTTCAATATATTTGGTTCTTGAATGATGCACTAATTTTTTTGTTAAATTGATTGAGCTGATGTTATCAATAAATATTTTTACATTTTTATAGTTTAGGCTAAAATCTTTTAAAATGTGCATCATCTATAAAAACTATGCTACACGTTCCCCATGGTTATATACTCTACTTCAGTAGTAGATAGAGCAATATAATGTTATTTTCTACCAAATTGGCTGACAAGTGATGGTTCAAGTAGTTGACATCCACCATTTGTATTTTTTTTTTTATCTAATTTACAACCGACATAATCTGTGTCAGAGTAGCCTATAAGTTCAAAACTAGTTGTTCTAGGTATCAAATTCCTATATTGGGTACACCTTTTAAGTATCTAAAGATTCTTTTTACCATAGGTGAGACTCCTTAGCATAGGTTTGGAATCTAGCATATTAATTTTAAATAAAATATCAGGTTGACTTGTAGTTAAGTATAATAGACTACCTATGACACTTCTATAATATTTTGGATCTACTGTTTTTGTATTTAGATCACTATATAGAGTTATGTTAGTGGCCATTGATATTTTTATTTCTTTAGAATTTTTCATTCCAAACTTTTTAAGTAATTCATTTGTGTATTTTTGTCGATAGATGTAATTTTCTTCATTTGTTTGTTTAACTTGTAGACCTAAGAAATAGGTTAGTTTACCTACTAGACTCATGTCAAATTTTTATTCTATTGAGGTAATAAATTATTGTAGAAATTCAAAATTTATTGATCCAAAAGTTATATCATCTACATATATTTGGGCTATAAAAATGTCTATTTTAAGAGTTTTTACAAATAGGATTGAGTCAACTCGACCTTGATTAAAACCCTTAGAGATTAAGTAGTTGGATAATCATTCATATTAGGCCCTAGGAGTTTGTTTGAGACCATATAGTGCTTTCTTTAGCTTAAACACATGGTCAGGATGATCTAAATTTTTAAACCCCGGTGGTTGATCTATGTAGGCTTCTTCCTTGATTTGCCCATTTAAAAAGGCGAATTTTATATCCATTTGATAAAGTTTAAATCTTTTATGAGCTGCATAACTTAGTAGCATTATGATAGACTCAAGTCTAGCTATCGGGGCATATGTTTCATCATAGTTGAGTCCTTCTACTTGACTAAACCCTTTAGTTACTAACATAGCTTTATTCCTTACAATTTCTCCTTTTTCATTTAGTTTGTTTCTAAAAGCTCATTTTGTTTCTATAGACTTTTTACCTTTGGATAATGGAACTAAGTCTCAGACTTCACTTCCTTCAAATTGAGTCAAGTCTTCTTGGATAGCTAAGATATAATCTGGGTTAAGTAAGGATTCTTCAATAGTTTTGGGTTCAATGTTAGAAATTAAGGAAATTTGACTTCGATTTCTAAAGGCTGACCTAATTTGAATCCTTAGATCTGGGTCTCCTATTATTTTGTCCACCGGATGATCTAAGCTAATTCTAATTGTTCTAGACTTAGTTTGTGTTGGTTGGTATTCTTCTGGGTGAGTTGGTTCATTTTCTTGTTCTTCTAATTGGTTTTGGGTTTCACTATCTCCCCCTTGATCAGAGCTAGATCTAACAAAGTCGATTGGTTCAAACTAGGTTTAAGTTTGGTTAGATTCTTTAGAATTATTAGTTTTATTAAATTTTACATTTATTGTTTCTTTAATTTTTAAGGTACTTTTGTTGCAAAATCGGTAGACTCAACTATTTAGTGAGTACCCTATAAATATCCTAGTTTCAATTTTTGATATAAATTTTCTTAAATGTTCTCTTATATTTAAGATGTAGACATTACATCCAAATACTTTAAAATAATTAATGTTAGGTTTTTTATTATTATAAATTTCATAGGAAGTTTTATTATGTATTTTATGAATTATTGTTCTATTCTGGATATAACAGGTTATACTTACAGCTTCAACCCAAAGGTATTTAGCTAGTTGATATTCATTAATCATTATCCTAGTGGCTTCTTATAGGATCCTATATTTTCTTTCCACTACTCCATTTTATTGGGGTGTTTTAGGGCATGAAATTTTTGGTGATAGTCATTTTCTAGACAAAATTTCATAAACTTATGATTTTTAAATTTATCACCATTATCGCTCCTAATTCTTTTGATTTTTATTTTTTTTTCATTTTTAGTTTATTTACAAAAATTACTGAATATTTTAAAGATTTCATTTTTGTTTCTTAAGAATTTTATCCAAATGAATCTTGAATAATCATCGATTATTACTAGGCAATATAGGCTACCATTAATTGAGTTCACTTTATATGAGTCAAATAAGTCTAAATGTAATAACTCTAGTATAAAGTTGGTTTGAGTTTGATTGTCAATTCATGGGTTGAATTAGACTGTTTTCCTTGTTGACAAGCATTACAAATTATTGCATTTAAATTAGATAATTTTGATAGGCCTTTAACTAAGTTATTTAGTTTGGTGAAGTTTCTAAAGTGAGTGTTGGACAATTTCCTATACCATAACTAGATTTCCTCTTTTTGTGTCAAATGACACTTAAGTGAAAAGTTGGTTAAGTTGATTGTATAGATATTATCCTTTCTAAACCCTTTAAGTCTTATATTAGGATTGTCTGTGTGCTTAATCAGGCATTCAGAGGATAAGAACTTAACCTTATACCAGAATCATACAATTGACTAATGCTCATTAAGTTAAATTTAAAATCATCAACAAGTAATACCTTCTTGATAACAAAATCATATTTAAGTTCAATATTACTTGTCCCAATTACCTTAAGTTTGTCGTTGTTTCCAAAGGTAACAGTTCCTAAGCTTTTGAATTTTAATTGAGTAAATTTGGTATGATCCTCAATCATGTGTTTGGAACAACTACTATTTAATATCCACTTGGATTCCTACAAAAAGTATGAGTCATTATTAATTTTGAATTATGATTAAGCTTAAGTTAGGTCTAATTAGAGTTGTTAACTCAATTTTATCTAGCTAGTTCAAATTTTATTTTATTATTTAGGTTGTTAATTTTAATGTAATTTAAATGTTAAAGTGATTTTAATTTAATTTAAATGTACTTTATTTTTATTTTTAATTTTAAGTTTAATTTGAATTTGAATTTTATATCTGGATTTAATTTAAATTAAGTTAGGTTTAGGTTAAATTTAAATTCTATTGATCTAATCATCTCACTCAGTCTAAGTTTTTAGACAAAGGTATCCTATCATTTTGTGAAATGAGTTAAGTTAATTTTTAGGGATTGGTTTAACTTGTGTTAGATTCAAGTTTAGCTTTGGGTCTATCAAGCAAGCATTCTTTGAATAAATTTCTAGGCTGTGGTGAGTCATTTGGATATTATTAAAGTTACCACGTGCTTTGAGATTTTTCAAATAGATCCACCCAAAGAACTTAATACAAAACTTTAGTCTAACCAGTTTAGATTGGTAAGGGGTAGCTTTAGTTAATTTCACTAAGTCAAATGCACCAGGTCAAACACATCATTCTTCCTAGACATGCATAGACAAACCTTCCCTAATCTACTATTATCCCAAACTTTTCTAGTATTGTTTGCCAAGTTAAATTAATCTTAATTTTTCTAGTCCTAATTACCCGTACTGGGTAAGGTTCATATTATTAAGATGTCAACTAATTTAGAGCCTCCCCTGAATTATAGAATTTTGAATTGGACTTATGTCAATTTATTTTATAATTGTAGTAAACTTGATGATAGCTTGAGTTTGAATTTGATTTGTTAGAATGAAGTTTGTGGTTTATATTTGAGTTTGATTTATTGGCTTTATGGTTTAAGTTTTGATTTGATTTGTTGTACTTTGGTTTTGATTTGTTAGGATTATTTCATTTTGTTTTTAGGTAGTAAATTTTATTTTTGGGTATATAATATTGGTTGTGTCCTACTTACTTAGTTAGACAAGCTTTTATAACCCAAGCTTTTATTTGATTTTTGTTCTAACTGAAAAATGAGATAAATATTTTATTTGAGCTATTTTTGTATCCGAGTCTGGATTTGTTATAAACAACTCTATGAGATCCAAGTATTAAGTCAAGGTTTTTGGATTTTATTGTAAATTTTTCTAGTAAGCTTTTGAGATTTATAATTTCAGATTTTAGTGTAGAATTTTCTTCTTCAAGTTTAATATTTTGAGTTGAATTTTTGTTACGCTTCCGTAAGTGCACGGATACGTCGTCAGTAATAAAAGATTATCGATCCCACAAGGACTGGTTATAAGCACTAGTGATTGTTCACATAGAATTAGCTAATTTACTGATGGTTGTAAGTGAACTATTTCTTGAGAAGAAAATAACTTGGGAAGTAGATGTGAGAACTGGCAAGAGAAAGAGAGTTTTACTTGGTTTGCAAAGAGCTCTAGGAGTTCGGTTTCATTGTGGTGGTAACTAATGCATCATGTTCTATCCTTTCCTCATTGTCAATCAACATGTACTCGTCGGAAGTTATAGCTACTACCCCTAAGCACTAAACAGAGATAATCTCTATGAAATCCTGTTACGGTTAACCCCTGTCACTAGGGCGCCTCGGTAGATCACAAGAATGCAAACCTGGTCGGTGTCGTTAAAGATAGAGATAGGGATTTGGTTTGGTTTCTTACTTCCTTGTGGAGGAATTACCTCTCCTTTCGAGGGAGTATCCTAGATGTCCGTGAACGGGTTATCTCTGTCACTAGAGCCCCTCGGGTATACGATCTAAGATCCTCTCTTTACGAAATTAGCAATCCCAATACAATCAATTAATACGACATGACATCTCATGCATATCAAATTGAAATAAGACAAGCGAAATCATTCAAAGAGTGAAAGCATAATCATGAATCTTACATCATAACCTATCCACAACTACTCCCTGATCCTAGAACAAAGAATCTACTCCATAGATGTAGGAGAAACACCCGAAGACATAGTATAATTAAACATTCAATCCCCAGACAAGAAGAGAGAGGGAATAAAGATGCTTATTCAATGACGTCGAGTGATCTTCGGATCCAACCCCTTTGCTTCTGGAGTTGATGCGGTGATAGAGGTGATCTCAGATCTTCGAACAGAGGTTCGGGATGGCGTGGAACGACACCAAGGTGTATCTCCTTTTTTCCCCGGCTCTCCCCCTTAAGGGGAAGGGTTAAGAGCCCTTTTATAGGCTAGGGCACGGGCGCCACACGACCCGTGCCACGGTCGTGCGAGATCCGCACGGCCAGCTCCTCTCCTTCTTTGAGTAGAGTGACACGACCGTGCGATCCGCACGGCCATGTCATCCTTTGTCTCTGGTCGTGAGGCACGATCGTGCAAGGTCGCACGACCGTGTGCTGCTCTCTCTCGGGAATGGCTATACGGCTGTGTAGGGTTGCACGACCGATGTCAAGTTTGCTGCTTTTGCTCCGATGCATCAACAATCACCATTTTCACTCCCAAAGTTATCCCTGTCAACATAAAACTAAACAAAGAGTAGATCTCTGACAAAAGAGTAATTAATACTGAATAGACAATAGGAGAGATGATCGTGCGAAGAATATATACAAATAAAGCAAGTGAATGTGCGTTAAAATATACATAAACGATCATAATATCTACGCACATCACACCCCAAGACTTGAACTTTTACTTGTCCTCAAGCAAAATGCTGCAATCTATGTTCATGAGTTCCTATAGTGTATCATGATCCCTAGTGCATTCACCTAACTCTATCAACTAGTTTCATTGATAAGCATGTTTGTGGAGTAACCTAAGTATGGCCTAAGCATAAGTTCTTTGTGCTTGGTGTAATAAGTGACTCAAGCTCTTCAAGTTTTAATTTTCTGTCCTAGTCAAGTCGTTATACAATTGAGTTTCTAATGCTCCCGGTGATAGGCACTTACCTACCACACACTTGGTTCATTTCCCTTAAATTACACAAGGTCTCAAAGGATACTACTCGGAATCAAGAGAAACATAATATTTATTTCTCTAGTAACCTAACTCGGTCTGAAAGGGGTAAATTGTTAGTTTCCACTCACGACAACTATTTTTTTATCCCTTATTCAACTTTTTTTTTATTTTTTTTTGGTGCTATAGAAGTGTAGCACTAATCACAAATGCAAGATGCAAATGTTGGGATTTAGATTTTTCCGAATGAGCTTCCATGATCCGAGGTCATCCAGTAATCAAAATGTAACCAAGGAATCCCCATGGGAACACAAGTACTAAACAAATTGGATGAATCATAACTACTTCAAAATATTTCTACTATTCAAGCTTAAGTGAAGTGAAAGTAAGATCCTTAAGGTTAGGCCAAAACTTATACTAAACTCCGTACAATACTTAGCTTATTTCATGCTACTAAAGATAGAGAAAGGAGGTATACCAAATATACTAACACTATCTCTATGACACATGAATTAAGAAAATACACGTGCTAGTCATTTTGCTATTGGAGAAGTCAGCAGAAAAAGTAGAAGGTTTGATGCTCTCAAATATGCCTCAAAACTATTCAAAATAAATACAATGAAAAACTACAAGTGGGAAAAAAATGCAATATGAAACTGAAAAATAGAATGAAATGCAAGTAGATAAAACAAAATAAATAAATATGTAGAAGGACAAGGAAAAAGACTCGACTCGACTCAGGTTGTGCAAACACAACACCCCCCAGACTTAGACTTTTCAACGTCTCGATGAAATCAAAACGGTGGTGGGGGAGGGGGATAAGGGGGTCCCCGTCGTGTGCTAGAGGGAAATCTAGGCATACTAGGGAGATGGCCAATATGCTGGTGATATTGGTAAAGAGGGTCTACTTGTTGTCTAGTAATATCCATATCATCCATGAAATTCCTCATTCTTTCCTGGTCAACCTAATAATCCTGAACAAATCCTGTCACTTGGCTATGAAAGTCTCTAATGAACTGAAAATGGTCCTATACCTCCCTATAGTGGTAGTCATACAACTTGAAGTGATCCTCCAATAATTGTTGTTGGGTAACGTGCTTCTCATGAAGCGAGTCTAAGGAGGCACGGAAATCAGAAAAATCAAATCTTGAAGGTCCCGTACCATAGGCGAAAGAGTGTCTAGCAGGTTTCGGATATCCAGAGGGTTGCGGGAGTCCTGATGACGAGGGCTCTTGGTGGTGCTCGGTATCATCTACAAGGGAGGGAACAAACTCGGGTTTTGAATCAATGATCACCCAGTTCACGGGGTTGCGAACTGAAGTGCGCTTGGGACAAGGAAGGGGTAATGGGAAACCATCGCTCCTAGGAAAAGCAAACCCATTTTCGTCCCGACAGATCATCTTCATTGCAAGACAAGAGTCGATGTCGATCTTATTATTACCATGAACTATCTCCAGCCCATCAAGCTCACAACCCAGATTTATTGCTATTTGGGTGATTAAACCGCCAAACACTATCATCCCCGAAGATGCTTTACCTGATCTTAACAAGTTTTGTAAGAAATGAAACCCAGAATCAAAGTCGACTTTATTTAGCATCGCCCAAAGAGAATAAAGCTCCACCTCCTAACCACCCCATCACTCTCACCTCGACCAAAGATTGGTTTGCTCATCACACGGTAAAGGTATCTAAAAGTAGGATTTTGCATGCGTGATGCCTTTACTCTAGAGGGTTCATAAGGGTTCTTTGATCCCATGATTGAAGCCCAAAATCCATTCTAGTCTATAGTACCTTCAAATCCACGGGCATCTCCAGTAGGTAAACCAAAATAAATATTAAAATCACTAAACGCCCACAGAATTTCTTTGTTCATCAACCTAAAAGTTATGACCCCAATGTAGTCATCCTCAGAAGAAAATTTAACATCAATTGAACTTAAAAATTCTAGGACTAGGCGGGGGTAAGTCGGTAGACGTGTGTACATCATGTCATGCCAATCAAAGGAGCTAATCATCCAATCCACGTCATTCCTAATTCCTAACATATCCATGGTGGTTGGATCCATATATCTAGTGCACACAATTTTCCAAGCAACAAGAATATCATATCTAGCTTTATGTTCTTGATTTCTAAAAATAATATTAAATTCATTGTCGTTACCTTCGTTGCGTGCCACACTTTTGCCTTTGCCTTTGGATGAAGAAGTCTTTCCCTTGCCTTTGTCTCCTCCCAGTGCATCTCCTTCGCTAGCTCCACCGCTTCCTCTTCAGAGTCTCTTCAGGATTTGAGACATGATATGCATGTTGGTTGCTACTCGGAATACCGCTCTAGTTCCTCTGTACAAAAATTTATACAAGCATAGAACTATCCTAGCTACCCATGTGTTCTACTAAAGTTAAATTTGGATTGCAAACGATGCTTAATATTATTAATCCAAATTTCCCTTTAGAAGTTAAACTTGTATTGGGAACGAAACTTAACATTCTTACTCCAAGTTCAACCGATGTGATCTTCCTAAGTTAAACCATATTACAGACGTTATCAAATATCTATTTCAAAGATCAACTTCTAGGTTAAATATGGCGAGGTACTAGGTCTTCTTAGGTATGAGATCATCCACCACTGCCTAGACAAAGCCTTTCAAAGAAATCAGATATTTAAATTTCTCACAGTAAACTAGGTTTAACTATAGAGACCTCAATAGAAACACATTATCGAAACATGAAATCGAAATGAATATCGATAACAAAAACGATAATTAAAATCGATAACCTCTTGTGTTTGGTTTTCAAGATCTATACAAAAGATGAACTAGTTATGATGCGGAAACTAATAACTAGTTATACCTTATGTAGCTTATAGACCTCTTGATCTTCTATTGTATTCATCTTCTTATCTCGGACGTCGTGTGAGCGATGATCTACCAAGACGAGAATCCACCCAAGCCTTCTTCTTCCTTCCAAGTTTCGGCCACCAGCTTTCTCCAAGAGATGATGAAGTTCGACCACCAACTAAGCTCCAAGGGATGCTAGGAAACAATGCCTCCTTCTTCTCCTTCTTTTCCAAGCATGAACCGGCCACCAATCCAACCTTCAAGTCTTGATGCCGCTGGCCACAAAGATGAAGAGAAGAGGAAGAGCAAAGGGCCGACCACCACCAAGAAAGAGAGGAGAGGAATAATAGATGTGTTATTGTGAGGTGAGGAACCTCTACCCTCTTTTTTATATTCCTTGATCTTGACAAATAAGGAAAGTTTCGTAACAAAAAATAAAACTTCCTTTTCTCCCATGACATAGCCGGCCACATGCTTGTTCTCCAAGCAAGGAAAGATTTTAAACAAAAATTAAAATCTCTCTTTTAAAATCCCTTTTGTGGATAGTTATAAAAGGAATGTTTTATAAATTAAAATCTCTCTCTTTTAAATTCTTTTATAGATATCTATAAAAGATAAGATTTAAAATAAAACATGATTTCAAGAAAGGAAAGTTTTATCAAAAAATTAAAATCTTTCTTTCACATTATAGATAACCACAAATAAGGAAAGATTTCAAATCTCTCTTTTATTCCTTTGTAGAGAGCTATAAAAGGAAAGATCTTAAAATTTAAAACTCTCTTTTAAAACCAATATAAAAGGAAAGTTTCTAACAAAATAAAAACTCCCTTTTATTTCATTTTATGACGGATTTAAAGAAGGAAAGTTTTATATTAAAATCATCCTTTTAAATCCTTTTATGGATCTCTATAAAAGGAAAGATTTTACAAAATAAAACTTCCTTTTCTTCATGGTGTGGCCGACCCCTTGCTTGGGCACCAAGCAAGGCTTGACCGGCCCTAGCTTTGGGCTCCAAGCTTAGCTTGGTCGGCCCCTTGCTTGGTTACCAAGCAAGGCTAGGCCGGCCCTAGCTTAGGCCTTAAGAATCTAGGCTTTGGGTGGATATAAGACTTTATATAAGAGGCTACAATAGGGACCGAGAGGAGGAATTAGTTTTGGTCTCCCGATGAGCTTGAGCTTCCCGTGTTCGCCCCGAACACCCAACTCAAATTCAGCAATAATAACTCATACCATTAAAGAGTTATTATTGCACTACCGCACCAATCTCATATTACTATATGAGCTCCTTCTTATCATGAGTGTGTTAGTCTCCCTGTGTTTAAGATATTGAATGCCCATTAATTAAATGAGTTACTGACAACTCACTTAATTAATATCTAGCTCCAAGAGTAGTACCACTCAACCTTATTGTCATGTCGGACTAAGTCCACCTACAAGATTTACATGACAATGCTTATGAGCTCCTCAAGGGGACATCATCAACCTAGATTATTAGGACACAGTTTCATTCTATAATCAACAATACACCATATAAATAATATCATTTCCCAACTTATCGTGCCTATTGATTTAATGAGCTAAATCGCACCCTTTGATAAATTAAAGAAATAAATATTAAGTATATGTGCTTATTATTATATCATGATTAAGAGTACACACTTCCATAATAACAGAGGTATTGTTCTTTTATATAGTCAGTATAAAAAGAAACTACCTCAAATGGTCCTGCTCAATACACTCATAGTGTACTAGTGTAATTTATTAGTCAAGATAAACTAATACCTAATTACACTACAACCACTCTAATGGTTTGCCCCATTCCATCTTGGTTGTGTGCAACTGTTTATAATTTATAAAGAACTGATAACATGAACTTCTGTGTGTCTCCTAACACCATGTTATCTACAATATAAATTAAATGGACAACTACACTTAGCATAAATGTAGACATTTGACCAATGTGATTCTTAAAATGTTTATACAAAAAGCTAGACTTTTAGTATATACTCTAACAATCTCCCACTTATACTAAAAGACTATGTTGCCATCTACCCTGCCATACATCTGATTCTCAACCTTTCAACATGCCCATCAAAAGCTCTTGCCTTAAGGGCCTTAGTGAAAAGATTCAGGTTATCCGCTGATGCAATCTAGGTGACAACAACTTCTCTTCGTTATACGATGTTTCGTATTGAGTGGTACTTGCGCTCTATATGTTTACTTGCCTTATGAGCTCGTGGTTCCTTCGAGTTTGCTACTGCACCACTTATTATCACAATACACGGTAATAATTTTTGGGCAAAGCAGGAATCACATCTAAGTCCATCATGAAGTTTTTGAGCTATACAGCTTCTATGGCTGCCTCAGAGGCTACCACATACTCAACTTCCATGGTGGAGTCCGAAAAGCATCTGTTGGTGCGGTTAACACTAACGGTCTAACCCAGGTTTTGATGAATGACAAAATAGGTTAAGTTAATTTTATTGTTGATCTAACACTTTGATCGAGTGTGCAGGAGAAGCCCAGACAAGTTGACGGGCTGACCGTATGTCTGGCACGAAGCCCAGCTAGGTCAACGAGTCGACCGGATAGTTAGCATGAAGTCCAAATGGGTCGATGGGCTGACCGGATGTTTGGCACGAAGTCCAGCTAGGTCGACGGGCTGACTGGATAGCTGGCGCAAAGTCCAGACGGGTCGAAGGGCTGACCGGACGTCTAACAAGTAAGTAAAGGTAAGTCACTGGAGGGGAGTGACTGTGAGGACGCGTTCCTGGGAAGGGAACTTAGGCGCCAATCTGACTTAGAACCATTTCGAAACTCTAAGTCAAGATCGTGATTGGATTCCGGTCTCGGAAAGATGGAATCTAAGTCATACTCATTTCTATTAAATAATAAATTGTGCTAATAATTTATTTTGCAGGGTATAATTGCCTCGGACTAACGTATTTCTTGCAGAAAGGAGTCTGCTGGAAAACTTGGGTCCGGCCGCCCGGGAGGTACCCAGGTGCTCGGAGGTCCGGGCGCCCGAGAGGTACCCTGGCGCCCGGAGGCAAAGTTTTATCCCCTTCGCGTCAACGCCACATGGAGGCTCCTAGTTGGGTCAGCTATATCACACCGGGATGCCCTGAAGGTTCCAGGCGCCCCCGAACCTCCTATATAAGGAGGGTCAAGGCTGAAGCTCCAACACAACTCAGAATTCGCTCTCCTGTGCTCCTGTGATGCTACGAAACTCTCTGACAAAGCACTTTTCTTTTCGGTTCTTACTTTCTGTCGGTATTCTTTTTTTTAATAATTCCTGTACTTAATTCTTGTAATCATTTTTTGAATTATTAGTGAATTGCCCATCGAAAGCACCCTTGTGTGCGGGCCTTGGAGTAGGAGTCGTTAAAGGCTATGAACCAAGTAAAAAGAACTTGTGTTAGTCTTGCAATTCTTTTCCTTATTCTTTTTCCGCTGCTTAACTCGGTTCGAAATTTTTGTTATCGATATTCACCCCCCTCTATCGATTCTTCATGGACCAATAGCATCTATGCTTAACACTCCTCCATTGTTATGGCTTCACCTCCTAAAGTAAACACAAAACCCCGAGGTCGACTTACTATTGTCCCTATCTAATTGGAAGTCTGAATCCGTGTAACCCACAGAGAGCAAATCATCTGCCCTGTAAACTAGTATATAATCTCTAGTCCTTCTCAGGTACTTTAATATATGCTTTACGGCAGTCCAGTGTCCCAGTCCTGGGTTACTTTGATATCTGCTAACCATGCCCACGGTAAAATAGATATCCGGTCTCGTTCACAACATAGCATACATTAGGCTTCCTACAGCTGAAACATAAGGAACTACCTTCATTTCTTCTATCTCTTTTGATGTCTTCGGAGACATCTCTTTGTTGGACCTCGTGGGTATTTTGATGTGATCAACCAAGTTAGTTAGGTCCTGCTTTGCTATTTGATCCTTGTGTCTAACTGTGCAGGAACTTAGGAGCGTAGAAAGTCGAGCGGAAGACGTAGCTAGCGAGAAGGACGTCATGGGAAGGGAGTCGACGGGCTCGGTGCGTCCGAAGGATGAGAGAGCTGCGGAAGAATACTCCGGTGGACGAGAAGAACGTGCGCGACATTCGAGGGATAAGAAGTTGGGACGAAAGCTTGCTCAAGGAAAATGCCGGGAATTGGGTTCGGGTGAGTCCTATTCCGGTTGGCCGCAATCACCCAAGCTATTGGAGCTTCGGAAGATGAAAAGGAGCCAAAAGGAGCTGAAGAAGTTATATGGAGGCACCTTCAACTAAGTGCTGAAGGCACCTGCGCTGCCTGCAGGCTTGGAGGCACCTCCATCACCTTGAAGGTGCCTCAGACCAGTCCGAGGTGCCCTGAAGGGTAATGGAGGCACCTCAGACCCAGTAAAAATGAACGTTTGTAATCGGATATACTTTATCCGATCAAACTCATTGGAGGCGCTCTCAACCCTCTTGGAGGCGCCTTCAACACTCGAGATAGACTTTCCAGGAGCTATATAAAGGCCCCTGGAGCTAGGAAATAATTAATCAACTTTGTAACAACTTTCTAGCAACTTCTGTGCTCTCTTATTGTGTAAAAGGCTTCTCCGCCTTCAGAGAAGGAGACTTTTCTAGTGCGCTTTCCCACCGCCTTGGATTAACAACCTCCTGGGTTGTAACCAAGTTAATTTATAGTCTCCCTTTTATTTCTTGTTATTTCTTTTATTATTGTTGCTATAATTTTAGAGTTGAGAGTTTAAGGAGGGTATACCTTGTGTTGCAGGCAATTCACCCTCTCTTGTCGGCCCCGCTGCACCAACAAGTGGTATCAGAGCCTGACTGCCTCAGAAGGACTAACCGTCAACTGAAGCACAAAGATCAAGATAATGGCCGGAGCGAACATTCATCCCCCGAAGTTTGACGGAGACTTCGCTACGTGGAAACGCAAAATGGAGGTATTTTTCAAAACAGAGTTTGATATTCTTCTTATTATGGAATATGGGAATTCCACCCGCTTAGCGTTATGCCGCCCCAGGAGGTAAGTCGGATCGGAAACTACGACTCCGCCAAAAACCTCTGGGAAAAATTCCTGGAGCTTCATGAAGGTACCTCAGAAGCAAAATTGGCAAGGCGGGACATCCTCTGGACTCAGCGCTAACGAACCTCCGGATGAATAATAGTGAGAAGGTAGCACAACTTCAAGCGAGGATCAAGAAGCTAATAACTCAACTCAACAACCTCGGAGAATCGATAACAAACCGAGACTCTATCTGATACGCGCTCAACTTCTTCCCCAGAACTCCTGAATGAGCATCCTTAGTAGATGCTTACTACATCTCCAAGGACTTTGAGATAAGTAGTTTAGAAAGTTTATTTTCTACTTTCGAACTTCATGAGTCTCGACTTGCAGAGCCTAAACAAGTAGAGAAGTCAAACCTCAACATTACCCTACAAGCCGAAAAGGACGATCCCGATTCTGAAGCATCAATCGATGAAACCGAAGCGGCGCTACTGGTAAGACGTTTTAATAAATTTATTAAAACTAATAAATTTTAATCACAGTCAAGGAAGAATCAACGCAACAAAAGGATGGTCCGATGCTATAACTGCAACGAGGAAGGACACAGCAAGGATGACTGCCCCAAATTAAAAAAAAATGACAAGGAAAAGCCTCGAAGATCGACACCCTCTAAACGCAAGAGTTTGAAGGCTACATGGGATGAATCTTCATCCTTGGAATCTGAAGTCGAAGCCTTCTCGGGAGAAGCACTGATGGCCAACCACCTTTTTGAAGAAACCAGCTCGGAGATGAGCATAGATGAAGGGGGAGGATCATTAAAAGAAGAAAGCTGTGATGAAAGAGAGCATCACCAAGTGAGGTAAGTAAGGTATGTGATCTCACCCCTACTCAGTCTTTTGAATTTATCAAAGTACTTACAAAAGATCTAGCGAAGTTAGAAAAAGAAAATGTTGAATTGAAATTAAAATTAGCAAAAGCATGTCCACTAGAAATGTATAATATTTTAAATTTAGAAAATGAGAAATTAAAAATTGAAATTGAAAATAAAAAAATAATCAAGCATGCTTAATTAAATTTTCAAAGTCAAAACTTAGAGTTTATGGAAAATTAAATTGGTATATTAAAAAACATCAGGGACAACTTAGAAAAGTTCCTAGAAACTATGTACCCCCTAAGTTCTTAATTAATCCAGTAGGAAGGAATCTTTACTGAGTTTCAAAATCATTTCTAGACTAAATATTTTTTTTAAGTTAGAGCTTACAGCGAGAAAATTAAACAATGAGTTTCATTATGAGGCTTTGTTTAAGGAAGTGGTTGTTGCTCCAATAACCAAGAAGGCCTAGTGCCTCGCCACAACCTAGAAGCCAAAATATTGAAATAAAATGTTTAATTAACTTTCTGGAAAAGCACTAAAATTGGAATTAAATAATGCTTTAGAAAGTTTTTCTTTAACATTTTTTTAATTCAACAAAAATATTTTTAAACATAGAAAAATATTTCTTGCATAAAATTTTTACTTAGGAAAATTCTCAAATAATTTTTTTTGCCTAAGTTAAAATTTCTTCTGAAATTAGAACTAAATTAAAAAAAAATTTCTCTTTCTTAAGTTTTAACTTAGAAAATTCTTAAATTATTTTTAACTTAGAAATTCTTTCAAAAGTCTCAGAAATTTGTTTTCAAATACTTAGAATTTAATTTTGATCATGTTTTCGACCCCGTTTTTGTTGTGATCAAAGGGGGAGAGATAGACACAAGTTAAGGGGGAGTTAGAAATATTTTAAAATTCTGTTTTGAATTTTTCTAAAATGATATTATGTTTAAAAATTAGTATTAGATCTGAGCTAAATCTTATGTTGCAATTTATTTTAATTGCAAATTTATGCTTAAAAAGTTAGTTTAGTAATTTCTTCAAAATTACTACTTGTTTGTTTAGCTCTAACTTGAACTTGGTTGATGCACATAAAAAAGGAGGAGATTGTTGAACCCTGTGGGTATTTTGATGTGATCAACCAAGTTAGTTAGGTCCTGCTTTGTTATTTGATCCACGTCAGTGTGTGCGGGAACTTGAGGAGCGCCTAAGGCCTTGACACTAGCTAGCGAGAACTGCAGGAAGGGAGTTGACGGGCTCGGTGCGTCCGAAGGACGAGAGAGCTACGGAAGAGTACTCCGGTAGATGAGAAGAATGTGCACGACGTTCGAGGGACAAGAAGCCGGGACAGAAGACTGCTCGAGGAAAAGGCCGAGAATTGGGTTCAGGTGAGCCCTATTCCGGTTGGCCGCAATCACCCAAGCTATAGCTGGAGGCACCTTCAACTTAAGTGCTGAAGGCGCCTGCGCTGCCTGCAGGCTTGGAGGCGCCTCCATCACCTTGAAGGCACCTCAGACCAGTCCGAGGCACCCTCAAGGGCAATGGAGGTGCCTCAGACCCAGTAAAAATGAACGTTTGTAATCGGATAAAGCTTTTTCCGGTCAAACACGTTGGAGGCACCCTCAACCCTCTTGGAGGCGCCTTCAACACTCGAGATAGACTTTTTAGGAGCTATATAAAGGCCCATGGAGTTAGGAATAATTAATCAACTCTGTAACAACTTCCTAGCAACTTCTGTGCTCTCTTATTGTGTAAAAGGCTTCTTTGCCTTCAGAGAAGGAGACTGTAACACCCCACCCTCCTCACTACTAGACTGTGAGGGCGGAGCGCTACTGGACTACTAACTTTACTTAATTAGAGTTGTTCACATGTAAAGATCAATACATAAACTCTAAAAAAACTCAAAACATGTAATTAACTAACAGCGGAAGACTAAATGACTCGTCTAATACATTCTTAATAAATGGCAATCTTAATAAGATCTTAAACTAAGTCCCAAGGCTTCCATAGTCCTGGCATCACACACCATCCGCGCCACCTTGTCGCCTTCTTTTCTATATCTTTTCCTTTCCTGTATCTGCAGTAAGAGGAAGTGTAGTCTATAAGCAAAATTTGCTTAGTAAGCGCTATCTAACTCACAAAATCACGAATGTGCATGTATACGAAAAGAACTAGAAACTATATGCTCTAAAAAGAAATAAAGCATAAACATAACTGCTCATGTCAAACTAATAGCAAAGAAAAGCTAAGGAATCTACTCATGTAATTCTAATAGTTAATCATGCTGCTCATCTAATAGGTAAACATGAAAATTACTCATCTACTAGATAAACATGGTAGAATAAGGAACTAAACTTACTGATTTTTAGAACCATATGAAACTTATTTTATTTATTCTAACTTAATCTTTAATACTTTATGTTTATGTAAAACTCGTTTTACTTTACTTGTTCAAAACTTATACTTATAATACTTCAAAATAATAATCAACTTCTCTTGGGCCCCGGCATTGTCTTTGTCCCTAATAGACCCATTGGTGCCCATTTAGCGCCCATTTGGCGACCCTATGGTCGCCGACCGTCGACCGTCCGTCCTGGAAATAACTCTTAAACCTAGGAGGTTACTACTATGGAGCCTACCTAAGGACCCCGCAAGCGAGAGTTCGTGCACGGGGTTGCCTTTTCTTTTTATAAAATCTCATATATCTTATTTTTATGTGAATCTAAAGATTTGACTTTGGACACACTTAAAGGCTTGACTTATTCTATCTTTCTCTTTTTCTTTATCTTTATCTTTATTTTATCCAAAGAATATGAGGTAACAGTCAAAGGAAAAATAATACTTTAAGAATGCTATATCAGAGACAAATCAAAATAAAGCATATCTAACTTCTTCAAACATGCTACAACAGGTTTAATACAAAGGAAAATAATTATGAAATCTTGAAATAAACAACATATATATAACTGCTCAGGAATATGCTCAAAAGGGCTGTTCTAACTCATTACGGCAAGGAAAAATCAAACTAAGGTGCTATACAAAAACTAAATCTGTAGAACGTTAAAATTGCATACTTTAAGAACTAGAACTAAACTATCTGTTTATAACACATGCACCCAAACTAAGGCATAAAACTCATGACATGCCAATCCTAATTTGCATACATAAAAACATAATGTACAGTAAATCTGAATGCATTTATACTAGCATAAACATGCACGAAACTAGATCTGAAACTTTATGCATCAAACTAAATTTGAAATTGAATGCCACGGCAGAAAGTCATAAAGAACCGAATGCTCAACGTGCTCAACCCCCTACATGCTCCTTCTTTGAAACTCACGACAACTAAACACAAGGACAGTGCAACAATTTGATCGAACATAAATGCCCAAATCTAAACATGTCTGAATCTGATGTACTTGATCATAGAGGCAAAGGAATCCAAACTACATGCTCAAACTTATACAAATCATCCCCTTTCTCTCCTTGGAACACACGGCAGCAAGCACAAAACCTAACTCCCTTAAAAATCAAAACGAGAAGCCAACATGAATCCGAAGCTACTCTACTGCAGGTGAGGAAGCACTTACCTTGCTTCTTGGACTCACAACCGAGCAAAAAGGGCTTCTAGGACCTTGGTCGGCCGCTGGAGATGATGCCCTAACTCCCTTTCGTTTTCTGCCAGAGCTCCACCATCGTACGTAGAAGAGAAGGAGAGAATGGTTTAAGTTACGGGAAAACAGAGCATCAACTTATCCCTTTTTATAACTTAATTTTTCTGTTAACTCCTTAAAAAAATTCGCTATCTTTTCTAAACAGACAAATCCAACATCAACTTATCCCTTTTATAATCTAATATTCTGTTAATTATCTTAAATAAATTCGCTACTTTTTCTAAACAAACAAATCCAACATCAACTTATCCCTTTTATAATCCAATATTCTGTTAATTATCTTAAAAAATTTGCTACTTTTTCTAAACAAACAAATCTAACATCAACTTATCCCTTTTATAATATTCTGTTAACTATCTTAAATAAATTCGCTACCTTTTCTAAACAAACAAATCCAAGACAACTTATCCCTTTTATAATCCAATATTCTGTTAACTATCTTAAATAAATTCGCTACCTTTTCTAAATAGAAAAATCTGTTTGCACACCTGGTCAACCGGGTTTTGACCGAGTCAAAGGTCATGGGTTCAATTCTCGGCTTGGACATTTTTTTGTCGAAACTTCCTTCGTTTTGTAAAAATACCAAACGATCTCCAAAAATTACATAAAAATACTCTAAAAATTTCTAAAAATCCCTAGAATATTTCTATAGCATTTTTAAATATTTTTAATTACTTTTAGGACTCTAATTGAGAAAATTTGGGTCGTTACAGAGACTTTTCTAGTGCGCTTTCCCACCACTTGGATTAACAACCCCCTGGGTTGTAACCAAGTTAATTTCTAGTCTCCCTTTTATTTCTTGTTATTTCTTTTATTATTGTTGCTATAATTTTAGAGTTAAAAGTTTGAGGAGGGTATACCTTGTGTTGCAGGCAATTCAACCCCCTCTTGCCGACCCGCTGCACCAACACTCTTTAGATAAAGATACTCCATACCACAAAGGTAGAAAACTTTTCTTAGAGTCTTGCATGCTAAAACGAGCTAGGATTGTATCGATATATGAAGCTTGGGATAAGCACAACATTCTTTTCTTGCGATCCCTTATTACCTTGATCCCGAGAATATGTGCACATTCTCCCAAGTCTTTCATATCGAATTACTTGGATAACCATACCCTTACTTCCGAAAACACTTTGATATTGTTTCCAACTAACAAAATGTCATCTACGTATAGTACAAGAAATACCACTACGTTTCCATCATACTTCTTATATACACAAGACTCATCCAGACACTGAATAAATCCATACGGCTGGATTACTTCATTAAACCGGATGTTCCAAGACCTTGAAGCCTGCTTCAGTCCATAAATAGACCGATTGAGCTTACATACAAGATGCTCTTTGCCCTTTGCAATGAACCCCTCTGGTTGCTTCATATGGATGCTTTCTTCAAGACTTTCATTAAGGAAAGCTGTATTGACATCCACTTGCCAAATCTCATAATCCATATGAGCAACAATAGATAAAAGAATCCGGATAGACTTAAGCATGACTACCGGTGAAAAGGTTTTCTTATAATCGATACCCTTTTTTAACAAGCCTTACTTTGAAAGTTTCCACCTTCCCGTCTGTCCCTCTTTTTCTTTTGTAGACCTACCCAATGACTTTTACACCATTTGGTGGTTCTACAAGCTCCCAGACTTTATTAGAATACATAGATTCTATTTCTGTATTCATTGTTCTTTGCTAAAATGCTGCATCTTTATCTTGGAGCGCATCGTCATATGTCCGGGGATCAGGTTCATGTTCACCAGGGATCAAGTCCAAAGACTCTCCCAAAACATGAATCTTCTATGTTGCCTAACAACCCTCCCACTACGATGAGACACTGTCTGTAATTGTGCATCATTTGTGACACGTGTTGCAGTTTCTTGTGGTATCTCATCTTGTAATGTTGGTACTAGTTTAGACGTGTCCGTTATTATTTCCTTAAGAACAATTTTACTCATGGGTTTGTGGTTCATTACATAGTCATTTTCTAATAATCGGGCATTAGTGCTAACAATGACCTTCTGATCTTTTATGACTATAAAATAAACCATCTTTCGTTCCTTTTAGGATTACCTACAAACAAGCAAATTTCTGTACGTGATTCCAACTTATCAGTGTCTCCCTTTAGCACATGTGCTAGACTACCCCAAATCCGAATATGTTTCAGACTAGGCTTACGCCTATTCCATAATTCTATGGGAGTAGAGGGTACTGACTTAGAAGGTACCATATTCAGAATGTACACTACTGTTTCCAGAGCATATCCCCAAAATAAATTTGGTAATTCTGAATAACTCATCTTTGATCTAACCATTTCCATAAGAGTCATGTTCCTCCGTTCTGTCACACCATTCTGTTGGGGTGTACCCGGTGCAGACAGTTGGGATTGAATCCTGACCTCTGATAAGTAACTCCTAAACTCTCCTAAGAGGTACTCGCCACTACGATTAGATCGTAGTGTCGTGATACTTTTACCATGACGTTTCTCAACATCAGCCGTGTACTCTTTGAACTTATCAAAGCACTCAGAGTTGCGGTGCATCAAGTAAATGTACCCGTATCTCGAATAGTCGTCCATAAAAAAAATGAAATATTCGAAATCACCTCTTGCCTAGATAGTTATAGGTCCACACAAATCAGAATAATTCCAACACATCTTTGGCTCTATACCCCTTAGTCTTAAAAGGCCTCTTGGTCATTTTTCCTTCCAAGTAAGACTCGCAGGTTGGAAAGTTTTCCATCACCAATGAACCCAAAAGTCTATTGGCTATTAACCTTTGAATCCTACTCAAGCTAATATGCCCTTGCCTTAGATGCCAAAGATATCATTGGTTCATTTCCGAAGGTTGCTTTCTCTTATTAGAATTACAAGATGTGTTATTTCCATTTGTTGCATCGTGGGAGTTATTGGATTTAGAGTATTTAAATTACCAACCAACGTACTAGAACAGATAACTTCCCTTTTTTTTCTTGATAATAACTTTGTTATCAAAAGAGATAGAATATCAAGTTCTTTCTAAAACTTGGTACGTAAAGACAATTTTTCAAAAATCCATGTTTTATTCCTATATGAGGATAAACATCTCCCACTATAACAACTGCTACTATTGTAGCAGTGCCTATGTAGATGGTGATTTCCCCTTTATATAGTTGTCGGGTTTCCTGGAACCCTTGTAATGAATTGTAGACATGATCAGTGACTCCCATATCTACACACCAGGTATCGGTAGATAACACCACTAAACATATTTCAACAACTAATAAAATACACCTATATTGTTCTCAGTTCTGAGAGGATAGTCCACCTTAGTGCCCAAGTTTTGTTTCCAATCATTATAATTGGGACTACTAAGTCTATTCTATTGTATAACGGCTAGGGGATTGAAAAACATTTGAAATCCTAAGAATCATAAAAATATTTGGTCAAGACCAACACCTCAAAATCTCCATGAATTTTGTATGCCATGTTAGTGTGGATATATACAAATTTAAACATTTGTAAGAGGAGATTTTATCCATTAATTTTATTATCTATTCAACCTATCTTTATGACAAATAAAATTAATAGTTGGTCTGTCTTTGATCAAATATTTGGTCAAAGCTTTAGAATTTAAAATAATATTGATTCCTCAAAACAATATCATTTAAATTTACCAACATCTCAAACACCGTGAATTTTGTATGCCACGTTAGTGTGGACGTATACAAATTCAGACATTTGTAAGAGGAGGGTCTTACCCATAAATTATCTTGTCAACCTTAAATTACCTCAAACACTATGAATTTTGCATGCCACGATAGTGTGGACGTATACAAATTCAATTGTTTGTAAGAGGAGGTTTTATCCATTAATTTTATTTTGTCAACATAACTTTATGACAAATAAAATTATCTCAAACACCATGAATTTTGTATGCCACGTTAGTGTGGACGTATACAAATTCAAACATTTGTAAGAGGGGGTTTTACCTAGCTTTATGACAAATTAATAGTTAGGTTTTCTTTAGTCACACAAATGATAGCAGTGACTCCGATGGGGAGGATACTATTAAATGTGCCTAAGTGTATACCATTACTTGATACTAAGTCCACTAAATAGAATTGTGCCCCTTTAGTTGGAGAAGATCACACATATCCTAAATAATTTATTATAATCATCCATTAAGGAAGTTTGATCCAGTGATCCACAAACAAACTCATCCGATGTGGAAGAAGGCACTCAGAGCCAACGCGCAAATTTGAATGCATCACTTACAAACCAGTAATGGAGACCGTGGAATTTAATTAAATTCCTCTCCCACTTAGTTATTTAGAATGAGGAATTTTAACATGCATACAAGCACACAAACACAAACACACACAGTAAATAAAAGCAATAAATATGGAAAAATAATTTTCCAACTATTATGGCCTCTTCCATCACTGTCCTCCGTGTGTTGCCATCTTTAACCACCGCAATCGGATCTAGTTGTTGCATCTATCTTGCTTCTTTTTCCGCTACACCTCTAGTCCTCAAATAGCACCACGCCTCGCAAGAATACGATCCGTGACAAAAATAGAATTTTACATTTATCGATCCTATATTCCTCGAAGGAATATACATGCAGTAATCTAGATCGAACAAAATGTAAAATCCTAATAACTAATACAACTCCTACTGTATTTAATATTACAATCATGCACACACATAAAATGCTCTCGACATATCCGAGGGTCCAATCACACACAAACACAACATGGCCATAATAGTTGGATCTAGGATGCCTGCAATCACAGAGTAAATCTATTTGCACATCCTACTATTATCATGCCTAAATTATGTATAACATGTGCATAATTAAACTAAAATCAAACACACAGAGGCTAAAACCTAGCTCTGATACCAATTGTTGGTTGCTACTTGGAATACCGCTCTAGTTCCCTTGTACAAAAATTTATACAAGCATAGAACTATCCTAGCTACTCATGTGTTCTACTAAAGTTAAATTTAGATTGCAAACAATGCTTAACATTATTAATCCAAATTTCCCTTTAGAAGTTAAAGTTGGATTGGGAATGAAACTTAACATTCTTATCTCCAACCAATGTGATCTTCCTAAGTTAAACCATATTACAGACGTTATCAAATATCTATTTCAAAGATCGGCTTCCAGGTTAAACATGGCGAGGCACTAGGCCTTCATGGGTATGAGATCATCCACCATTGCCTACACAAAGCCTTTCAAAGAAATCTGATATTTAAACTTCTCACAGTAAACTAGGTTTAACTACAGAGACCTCAATAGAAACACATTATCGAAACATGAAATCGAAACGAATATCGATAACAAAAATGATAATTAAAATCGATAACCACTTGTGTTTGGTTTTCAAGATCTATACAAAAGATGAACTAGTTATGATGTGGAAACTAATAACTAGTTATACCTTATGTAACTTATAGACCTCTTGATCTTCTATTGTATTCCTCTTCTTATCTCGGTCGTCGTGTGGGCGACGATCAACCAAGATGAGAATCCACCCAAGCCTTTTTCTTCCTTCCAAGTTTCGGCCACCAACTTTCTCCAAGAGATGATGAAGTTCGGCCACCAACCAAGCTCCAAGAGATGCTAGGAAACAATGCTTCCTTCTTCTCCAAGCATGAACCGGCCACCAATCCAACCTTCAAGTCTTGATGCCACCGGGCACAAAGATGAAGAGAAGAGGAAGAGCAAAGGGCCGACCACCACCAAGGAAGAGAGGAGAGGAATAATAGATGTGTTGTTGTGAGGTGAGACAGCTCTACCCTCTCTTTTATATTCCTTGGTCTTGGCAAATAAGGAAAGTTTTGTAACAAAAAATAAAACTTCCTTTTCTCCCATGACATGGCCGGCCACATGCTTGTTCTCCAAGCAAGGAAAGATTTTAAACAAAAATTAAAATCTCTCTTTTAAAATCCCTTTTGTGGATAGTTATAAAAGGAATATTTTATAAATTAAAATATCTCTCTTTTAAATCCTTTTATGGATATCTATAAAAGATAAGATTTAAAATAAAATATAGTTTCAAGAAAGGAAAGTTTTATCAAAAAATTAAAATGTTTCTTTCACATTATAGATAACCACAAATAAGGAAAGATTTCAAATCTCTCTTTTATTCCTTTGTAGAAAGCTATAAAAGGAAAGATCTTAAAATTTAAAACTCTCTTTTAAAACCAACATAAAAGAAAAGTTTCTAACAAAATAAAAACTCCCTTTTATTTCCTTTTATGACGGATCTAAAGAAGGAAAGTTTTATATTAAAATCATCCTTTTAAATCCTTTTTATGGATCTCTATAAAAGGAAAGATTTTACAAAATAAAACTTCCTTCTCTTCATGGTGTGGCCGGCCCCTTGCTTGGGCACCAAGCAAGGCTTGGCCGACCCTAGCTTTGGGCTCCATGCTTAGCTTGGTCGGTCCCTTGCTTGGTCACCAAACGAGGCTAGGTCGACCCTAGCTTGGGCCTTAAGAATCTAGGCTTTGGGTGGATATAAGACTTTATATAAGAGGCTACAATAGGGACCGAGAGGAGGAATTGATTTTGGTCTCTCGATGAGCTTGAGCTTCCCATCACTACAAGAAAAATGGTCTATTAGGACATTTTCTTTACGACACGTATTATAAAATGTCATTATAAACCCTTTATAATGACATTTATTAACACTAATTAATTTTAAAAATATAATATCTGATTAGATCTTTTATCTTGACACATTTTATAAATGTCATCTTCCATAATAAATATATTAATATAATTTATATCATATAACGTTAACCTAGAGATCAACTTTTCCCAAACGCGCTTGTGCCCCGTCTCCACCGCCGCAAGGTACTCGACTTTTCCCCAAACGCGCGTGTGCCCTGTCTCCACCGGCGGCGTTGCTCCTCGATCATCTCTGCTGCTACAGCTTGATCATCTCCGCCGCTGCGACGAGATCATCTCTATCACTGCGCCTCGTCTCCACATCTGAAGCCAGTCTCCACCGCTGTGTCCCCTCTCTATCATTGTTGCGCCCCATATTCCTTTGCCGCTTCCCTCACTGTAGTGAAATCGTAGTTTAGGGCTGCGCCTCATCGTTGTCGTTGTGCCCCGTCTCCTCTGTCGTGCCCTATCTCTGCCAGTGTCGCGCCCCATCTTTGCCACTGTGCCCCGTCTCCGCTACTGTCGAGCTTTATCTCTGCCGCAGGTCTCTCCTTTTCCACAAGACGCAGTTCTCTTCTCTTTAGCACTGTGCAGAAGCCACCATTCGTCTTCGCTAAGGTTTTTCTTTTTTTCTAACAATTAGGATACTTGTTGAATTCTTGAATCATGCTTCGGTTATATCCTTAGTTTGCCTAATCCCTATGTAGGTTGAAGACCTAGTAATAGAATTTGATTTGTGCATGTTATTAAAACCTTTTACATCATCTGCTACTTAGATTCTTTGCTTCATGAAGCAAGAGAATCCTTGCTTCATGAATCCTTGCTTCAGTAATTGAATCCCTGCTTCATGAATCATTACTTTAGTAAATGAATCATGCATGTTAGGAAATGTAATAAGGAACTTGTTTTGGATGGACTTGTTGTTATTTGTGGTGATGACTCCAATACTAATGCATACCTGCTTGCTGAAATTTTAGGTTGAACTTTGAAACAAGTCATTAAACCAATATTGTACTTATTTTGATCAACCAATTTAACATCATACTACTGGATGTGCTGCCATAGGACATGCTTTTCATTAGAGTTAGGATTGATCAATTCTTCCATATTTTCTACCTGAAAAAAATTTAATTGTTGAAAAAATTTAATTGCCTTTGAACATGTCAACCATGTAAATCTATTTATCTTAGTTTATCATCAATTGAAGTAACATCTAATCGCTCTCTAATTATATTTTCTTTTATACATTTTTTTTTTGTTTTGTGGAGAAATGTTGTTGTAATCTGTTCTATAAATCTGCTTATACATGCCATAACTATCAATGTTAAGGTTTTAAATATAAAGCACTTTGCAGCTTGATATATATCAATTGTAGCTCTAATTGGATGTAACATAAGCACTTTGCAGCCATAAAGGTTGGAGTTTGCTTTCTTGTAAGATATGTTTTGTGTGAGATTATAATTATCTTGAGTTAGTCATTTATTGATTTCTTGTATGCATTTGAGTTCTTGCAATTAATTCATTCTTTGTATTGCTGCATATTGTGAGAAGTTGAGAATTCAATTAAATTGAGTGATAATGTATAATCTTATTTAGCATAATTGTTGTTGTTGATGGTACGCCATATTTGTTTTCATTAGAACCTTCTCTTTTTTGCATTGTCAGATTGGATGTTCTATCTCGATAAAAAATCTATTTGATTCTACGAAAATTATGGCAAAAGGAGTTGTTCGTAGCATGGACCAGAATACTGAAGTAGGAAGACAAGCATTGGGATCAAATTGGTGTGAAATATAAGTTCTAGTTGTCCTAGAATGGGAAGAGTGCTTGATTAGGTCATATGATCTTTTATAAATGTTTAAGGATACATTTGGAGGAATAATAGCTTGGCCTTGTTATCTGGTATAATATGTAACTTTTTAATTAATTACTATTTATTGTATATGTCTGTCATGTTAGTGTCTTTTTAAACTAATATCAATTATATTTGCAATTAACAGTTAATGAAGAAGACTTCTCTACTAGGTGCATTTGGAGTTTTGTGGCACAATAGCAAGGTAAATGTTAATGTCTTTTTAAAACAATTATATTTGATGTTGTGGAGCTTCCCTAGTTTATCATTTGCTAAATATTCACTAGTTCAAATTGCATTGTAATCTCTTTATTTTATGCTTATTTAATTTTATTTTATTTACACAAATATATGAATTTGTATTGTAGGTGACAAGAATATTGGATTTTGTTTAAGATGTGATGGTTGAAGAATGAAGATGCAGCACAAGTTTGGTTATATTTTGCTTTACGAGACTTAATATTTTGAGTGTAGTGTGTAATTAGTTTTGGATATAAATAACTTGTCATTAGTTTACATTTGTAACTTTGACTCAAATATTTGTTGGATGAATTTAGAGTATCTATTTGCACTTTAAATTGTATTTTATAATTTTTTTTCTATTCTAAATGGTGGATAGATTGCGATAATGTGTAAAATTGAATTTATGTTATATATTCTAAATACATATTATTGACCATTTTAAATGTATTTATAAATTATTATAATGACATTTATTAATATCATTGTAGATTAGTTAAGGTGACATAAATGATCTTATAAATTATCTTTATTGACACTTTTTATTGTCCTTATAAAAAACATAAATGTCATAATAAATGAGTTTTGGTGACATTTAACTTTGTCATTATTATGATGATAACACGACATATATAAATGTCCTTAAAAAAACATTTCCTGACATTATAGAGTGTCATTATATCTTTAAATCGTGACACTTTTGATGTTAGTATTGATATTGTATAACAACATTATAAAATGTCAAGAAATTAAGGGGCTCTAAGACGACATCACTTTATAGGGCATTTTTGATAGATGTCACTAAAACGTTAGTGTCACCATAAATATACTATAAGGACAATTATGTGTGTCATAATAGACTAATTTTCTTGTAGTGCATGTTCACCCCGAACACCCAACTCAAGTTCATCAATAATAACTCATACCACTAAAGAGTTATTATTGTACTACCGCACCAATCCTATATTACTATATGAGCTCCTTCTTAGGATAAGTGTGTTAGTTTCTCTGTGTTTAAGATATTGAATGTTCATTAATTAAATGAGTTACTGATAACTCACTTAATTAATATTTAGCTCCAAGAGTAGTACCACTCAATCTTATTGTCATGTCAGACTAAGTCCACCTGTAGGGTTTACATGACAATGCTTATCAGCTCCTCAAGGGGACATCATCAACCTAGATTACTAGGACACAGTTTCATTCTATAATCAATAACACATCATATAAATAATATAATTTCCCAACTTATCGAGCTTATTGATTTAACGAGCTGAATCGCACCCTTTGATAAATTAAAGAAATAAATATTAAGTACATGTGCTTGTTATTATATCATGATTAAGAGTACACATTTCCATAATAACAGAGGTATTGTTCTTTTATATAGTCAGTATAAAAAGAAACTACCTCAAATGGTTCTGCTCAATACACTCATAGTGTACTAGTGTAATTTATTAGTCAAGATAAACTAATACTTAATTACACTACAACCACTCCAATGGTTTGTCCCATTCCATCTTAGTTGTGTGCAACTGTTTATAATTTATAAAGAACTGATAACATGAACTTCTGTGTGTCTCCTCACACCATTTTATCTACAATATAAATTAAATGGACAACTACACTTAGCATAAATATAGACATTTGACCAATGTGATTCTTAAATATTTATACAAAAGCTAAACTTTTAGTATACACTCTAACAATCTCCCACTTATACTAAAAGACTATGCTGTCATCTACCCTGCCATACATATGATTCCCAACCTTTCAACATGCCCATCAAAAGCTCTTGCCTTAAGGGCCTTAGTGAAAAGATCTAGGTTATCCGCTGATGCAATCTAGGCGACAACAACTTTTCCTCATTATACGATGTCTCGTATTGGGTGGTACTTGTGCTCTATGTGTTTACTTGCCTTATGGGCTCGTGGTTCCTTCGAGTTTTCTACTGCACCACTTATTATCACAATACACGGTAATAATTTTTGGGCAAAGCAGGAATCACATCTAAGTCCATCATGAAGTTTCCGAGCAATACAGCTTGTGGGTGGATGTGGATCTTGAAGATAGAGGAGGAGAGAGAAGAAAGATAGGGGAATTGTGTTGGAACCCCAAGGTGTTTTGATGTGATCAAACAAGCTAAGTTAGGTCCTGCGTTGTTTAACCCTTGTGTCTAAGTGTACAGGAGCTTAGGAACACAGGAAGTCGAGCGGAAGACGCGGCTAACGAGAAGGACGACACGGGGAGAGAGCCGACGGGCTCGGTGCGTCCGAGGGACGAGGTGACCGCGGAAGAGTACACCGGTGAACGAGAAGAACGTGCGCGATGTTCAAGGGATGAGAAACCGGGAAGGAAGGCTGCTCGAGGAGAAGGCCGGAACTTGGGTTCGGGTGAGCCTTATTCCGGATGACCAAAATCACCCAAGCTAGCGGATCCGGAGTTGAAAACCCGGACCGAGACGAGCTAAACCGAAGCAGAGCGACCGGACGGAAATAGTCAACCAGAGTTGACTTTTGGGGTCCGGGGCGCCCGGAGCTGATTGGGGCGCCCGGACCCCTCCGGGGCACCCGGAACCCTCCGGGGCGCCCGAACCCCTCCGGTGCGCCCGGACCGAAGATATTGATCAGATCGAGTCAAACTCGATCTGAACGTTGGGGGATAAAGTTTTATCCCCCCAGGGCGCCCGAAACCCCTTCGGGGCGCTCCGACCAGTGCTATAAATATAGCACTGGTTTGCACAGTGATATCATTCAACTCACTTGTAATTCATTTTTCTCTGTGCTTTATTTTCTTTTGTACTGTCAACGCTGTAAGAGGCTACTCCGTCCAGAGGAGAATCAAATAGTGTGTCATCTTTGCCTTGGATTAGCAATCCTCTGATTGTAAACCAAGTAAACCCTCTACGTCTGTTTTAGATTCTGTTTATTTAGTCTCTGCGTTTTTTAATTACAAGTTCCTTAAATTAGTTGAATATCTGAGAAAGGTTTTGTGTTTATTTTTGTAGGGCAATTCACCCCTCCCCTCTTACCGGTCTCCAAAGGGACCTACAAGTGGTATCAGAGCAAGGCGCTTCAGGAGGACTAATCGCCGATATATCGAAGCAACAAGATGGCCGGACCAAGCATCGTTCCACCAAAATTTGAGGGGGACTTCGCAGACTGGAAGCGACGTATGGAGGTATTCCTAAGAACTGATTTTGAAATTCGGTTTATTATGAAATATGATTTTGTAGCTCCGATGAATCAAGATGGAGAAGAAAAAGAAGAGAGTCATTGGACAAAGAAGGAGCAAAATGAGTCTGTAGCAAACAGCCGTGCGGAATACCACCTGCTAAGCGTGTTGCTGCCTCAAGAGGTCAACCGCATCGGAAGCTATTCATCTGCCAAAGAAGTCTGGGAGAAATTCCTAGAACTCCACGAAGGCACGTCCGAAGCGAAGCTCGCTAGAAGAGACATCCTCCGGAACAAGCTAATGAACATCCGATTGGAAAAAGGTGAGTAGGTAGCCAGTCTACACACAAAGGTAAAAGAACTGATTACTGGTCTCGAGAACCTCGGAGAAATGGTAACAAATCGGGAAACAATACGCTACGCACTCAACGCGTTTCCCAGAACTTCAGAATGGACATCAATCGTCGACGCCTACTACATTTCGAAAGATCTGGAGGTAAGTAGTTTGGAAGAACTGTTCTCCACTCTTGAATTGCATGAAACCAGGTGTGTAGGAACAAAGGAATCAAGCCAGATGATTGCGCTAAACGCAACCAAAAGGGATGAACCCGAGTCAGATTCAGAGGATGATCAGGAAGTGTACATGGTAAGAAACTTTAAAAAGTTTTTTAGAGCTAATAAATTTAAAGAAATGCAGAATAAAAAAAATCCAAGAAATAGAAGAAGGATGCGTTGCTACCAGTGTCAAAAGGAAGGACACCTAAAAGAAGACTGCCAAGAACTAAAGAAGGACAAAGGTAAGATTCCCAAGAAGCACAAGAACCTAAAAGCTACTTGGGACGACACTTCTTCATCTGAGTCCGAGATTCAAGAATATGTCGGGATAGCACTGATGGCAAGCTACGAAGGACAGAATACATCAGAACCTAGCATCGATGAAGGGGGAGCGACCTCAGATGGAAGTAGCGAAGCAGGGGGAGATTCAAGCTTCAAGTCTGATATGGTAAGTGAGGTATGCCTCTTACCCCCTGATGAGCTTTACTTTGGTATTAAGGCAATGACAAAATCCATGTATAAATTAGAAAATAAAAATATCAAATTAGAAAATGAAATTTTAGAAACAAAAAGAATTTTGACAAAATCATGTCTTATAGAGGATTTTGATAAATTGAAAATTGAAAATGAAAAACTAAAAGAAGAAATAGAAAGATTGAAAAAATTTAATGGTTCAAATATTTTTACTTTTAGAAATTATAGAGGTTTAAATTAGTATTATATATTTCATCAAAGTCAAATTAGAAATATATCAAAAGTCTATGTACCTAGAAAATACTTGGTTAATCCTGTAGGTAGAAACCTCTATTGGGTTCCAAAAATCTGTTTAATTTAAAATTAAAATTAGACTTAACATTTTCAGCAAGGAAATTAAACAACTAATTTCTTTATGAGGGTTTGTCTAAGGAAGTGGTTGTTGCTCCAATAACCAAGAAGGCCTAGTGCCTCGCCACGACCTGGAAGCCAAGTATCGAAATTAAAAGTTTAATTGACTAACTGAAAAAGCATTAATTTAAATTACTTAATGCTTTAAAAGAGTTATTCAATTTGTGTTAGAAAATATTTAAAAAAATTTTTAACTTGACTTAGAATTTTTTTTTTATTATTTCCTTAGAAATTTTTATGAAAATTGACTTAGAAATTTTTTATGAAAGTTATCTTAGAATTTTTTATAAAAATTGCCTTAAGATTTAAAAAAAAAAATTGACTTAGAATTGTTTCTTATGAATATTAACTTAGAATTTTTTTTTCTAAAAAAATGTTTTACTTAAATTTTTTTTAAAGAAAAATTCTGAAGAGTGTCTTTACTTAGATATTTTAATTTTTTTTTTAATTTACCTTAGACTTGTTTATAACCCCAATTTTTATGTGATCAAAGGGGGAGAAGTATGTTAAGTCTAGGGGGTGGTAATATAATTTTTCAATTGAAAAATATTTGGACTTATTTGAATATACATTGTTTTTATTGCATATGTTTTCCCTAACTTAACTTGGGTTGCTCACATCAAAAATGGGGAGATTGTTTGAACCCCAAGGTGTTTTGATGTGATTAAACAAGGTAAGTTAGGTCTTGCGTTGTTTAACCCTTGTGTCTAAGTGTGCAGGAGCTTAGGAACACAGGAAGTCGAGCGGAAGACGCGACTAACGAGAAGGACGGTACGGGGAGAGTGCCGACGGGCTCGGTGCGTCCGAGGGACGAGGTGACCGCGGAAGAGTACACCGGTGAACGAGAAGAATGTGCGCGGCGTTCGAGGGACGAGAAATCGGGAAGGAAGGCTGCTCGAGGAGAAGGCCGGAACTTGGGTTCGAGTGAGCCTTATTTCGGATGACCAAAATCACCCAAGCTAGCAGAGCCGGAGTTGAAGACCCAGACCGAGACGAGCTGAACCGAAGCAGAGCGACCGGACGAAAATAGTCAACCAGAGTTGACTTTTGGGGTCCGGGGCGTCCGGAGCTGACCGGGGCGCCCGGAACCCTCCGGGGCGCCCGGAACCCTCCGGGGTGCCCGGAACCCTCCGGGGCGCCTGGACAGAAGATATTGACCAGATCGAGTCAAACTCGATCTAAACATTGGGGAATAAAGTTTTATCCCTCCAGGGCGCCCGGAACCCCTTCGGGGCGCCCCGACCAGTGCTATAAATATAGCACTGGTTTGCACAGATCATTTAACTCACTTGTAATTCATTTTTCTCTGTGCTTTATTTTCTTTTGTACTGTCAACTCTGTAAGAGGCTACTCCGCCCAGAGGAGAATCAGATAGTGCGCCATCTTTGCCTTGGATTAGCAATCCTCTGATTGCAAACCAAGTAAACCCTCTGCGTCTGTTTTAGATTCTGTTTATTTAGTCTCTGCCTTTTTTAATTACAAGTTCCTTAAATTAGTTGAATATCCGAGAAAGGTTTTGTGTTTATTTTTGTAGGGCAATTCACCCCTCCCCTCTTGCCGGCCTCCAAAGGGACCTACAAATTGTTCCTCTCTTTTCGGATTTGGGGCTTGAAGAAAACTTAGATCTAGATCTAGATCTCAGTAAAGATGAGTTTTAGATGTAGGTAATGAAGGTTGATTAGGTGTAGTGGGGAAGAAAATGTTTATTGGAGAGAAAGAGATGGGAAGTAGGGTTATTTAGAGTGGTTGGCAGCGCACATGGGTAGGGCACGACCGTGTCTTAAAGACACGACCTGGTTGATGGGGTTGTCGCACGGCCGTGCCTGTTGGCACAGCCCCTTCTTTCCTTCTCTCGGCCCAAATCGCACGGTCGTGTCAATCGACATGGCCTGTGCACTCTTCTCCTCGGGTAACTTTGCATGGCTGTGCCAGATCCGCACGACCGTGTATTGTTCCTTCTCTGCAAAGACCACACGCACTACAAGAAAATTGGGATTTTACAATACTTAAAAGACAACGCTTTCTAAGAAAAACGTTGTCTTTTTCTTTTTAACAACGCTTTTAGTGAAAAACGTTGTCTATTTCTTTATTTTCTTATTAATAGACAACGCTTTTTTAAAAACTATTGTCTATTAGTGATTTTTATGGGTCAAACACAACACTTTTTAAAAAGCGTTGTCTATTGTCAAATCCTCATCTAAATCTAGGATGATCTGAATCGTTGGATGCAACTAAGGAGTAGAAAAGACCTAGATTTCACTTTGGCACCCACCTTTCTCCCGAATCTCTCCTACCAACTCACGCATAGTCTTCTCCTCCCTCTCCCCTCTCCGCGAATCTCTCCTTCGAACTCCTCTCCGTCCAACCTCTCTTCCACAAACCCCTCTCCACGAATCTCTCCTCCGAACACCTTCAAACAGTGAGCTTTTTTAGCACTAGTCGCGCCTTGCCTTGAAAGCCTTCACTGCTGCTCGAAGCGAGCAGTAGTATGATGTCGATCTCAACCTCTACGCGTCTCCACCTTGTCCAGGTGCGGATCGCGGCAGGAGATCGATACCTTGGTTGCTGATCTAATGGAGGAGGGATGACTCTCCACGGAGACCTCCAAGGGGGTTCCCTAATGGCCGATTGATGGCGAGGAGGAGAGCTAATCGGCGAGCCGATCAGCGGTGGTGTAGAAGGTCAAGATTGGATTTTACTTCGCCGCGTGGTGAGCGCTGAACGTGGTGTTCAACATCTACAACAAGAAGGTTCTTAACGCCTTCCCCTACCCTTGGCTGACCTCCACACTCCCCCTTGCTGCCGACTAGCGCCCTCATGTTTTAGGTAAAGTTTGATTTAACCTCTTCAAAGAACATGTTGAAATGACAAAAAAAGATTTGTGGCAATGCAAATGTCCGTTACGCATGGCTTGCTTCCTCCAAGGATGCGGTGGATGAGATGATGTCTCATGGGGTTCTGAAGCAACCTGTGCAGAAATGACTTTATGGAAATGGACTTCATCTTGCCCTTACAAATTGCTCTGATATCTGGTAATGCTTCAAATACGACTAAATTCTTCATGTTTTTTTTATCTTGAGGATTAACACTAATTTCTCTTTGTAAAAGCTGCCAACCATTTCTTAGTGTATCACCAAGTGCTTCCTCTATTTAGATTTTTTTCTTTAATAATAGCCCATTGTGAACAATAGCTCACAAAATCAATTTCTACAAATGCTTGTTCCTCAGCATTGCGTAAGCTTTGTGAAGATGCTTCAGCAGTTATGCAGGATCTATAAAATCTTGAAGTTTTGATCTGGATAGGCGAGGTAACAAAATACTATAGATGTAGTTGTAATACATGCAATTTAAGGTGCAACAAGAAACTACATGATCTATAGCTTGAAATTTTTGTCTGGTGCTGATATCCGTCTGCAGCCAAAAATGTATTCATGCCACTATACAGTGTTTTGATAATAAGCAATGAGGATTACCATCCTTGTTCAGAAATGATTGTAAGTTGTAACTGAATTAACATCCACTATTGCTAGTTCAGGCCATGTTGCCAAGAAACTTCCAATGTATCTCTAGTGTTCACTATTTTACAGTATGTAATCTGTTTGAATAGTTTTTTCCACCATTAAGTTTAAGTTCTTTATCAGTATTTGATTGTAGATGTTGAATGACCATCTTGTTCTCTGCTGTGAAAGATTTATTGCTATTAATTTTATAGCAGTACCATATACTTGGGTTCTGCATGATCTGAATGTATCTATGTTATATTCCTTTCACATGAAAATTGGCTACAGTGGCAATGTAAGAATGTGCTATACAGACAGATCCTGTTTTTTTCCCCCTCCTCTAAATGAGTATGAAATGATGAGATGCTATGCTTTTACTGCAATTTCCTATTAGTTTTAAATCTTTTAAGACACAAAAGCTACACTTTTACTGATCTTCACATAGATTAGAATATTTCAAAGAATCAAAATCGAACTTGATAGCAGGAAACAATTTATTTTGTCAATCCCCAGAACTTGATAGTAGGAAACAATTTATTTTGTCAATTGTGGCATTATAGCTTGATAAAGTTTGTTGGTATCTTCTAGATAGATAGAACCGACTACCCAAAAAGTGAAATTGTGGTTTTCTGTCTTCTAATCCTGTTGTTTTAGGGAAACTACATGAAAAAAATAGATTTCACCGATTACCCAAAAAAGTACTTGTATCTTCTAGATAGATAGAACCATTGACAAATTGTAGGCTTGTAAAAATGCTGAAATATCACTTTCATAGTTGTACATGTATTGATGAAACCATCCTCCTAAAGCCTTTATGAATATTTCAGAAGGGGGAGACCATCTGTCTTGTAAGCTATATGATCATCCAATGCTTATAAGTCCAAGATTATAAGGCATGTAAACAATCAAAAGTGTTTATCTAAAATATTGGAAGATGTTTGGAAGCTTTCTATTTTTTAAATTTTTATGTATTTGGGCAATCTTGGTGTTTTCTTCAGAAATTGATATTGATTGGTTACTTGTTTTGTGTAACGTCTTTTCATATCTAGGACTTGGAGAAATGGAATCTTTCATATCTAATCCTGTTGTTTTAGGGAAACTACATGAAAAAATAGATTTCACCAATTACCCAAAAAGTACTTGTATCTTCTAGATAGATAGAACCATTGACAAATTGTAGGCCTGTAAAAATGCTGAAATATCACTTTCATGGTTGTACATGTATTGATGAAACCATCCTCCTAAAGCCTTTATGAATATTTCAGAAGGGGGAGACCATCTGTCTTGTAAGCTATATGATCATCCAATGCTTATAAGTCCAAGATTATAAGGCATGTAAACAATCAAGAGTGTTTATCTAAAATATTGGAAGATGTTTGGAAGCTTTCTATTTTTTAAATTTTTATGTATTTGGGCAATCTTGGTGTTTTCTTCAGAAATTGATATTGATTGGTTATTTGTTTTGTGTAACTTCTTTTCATATCTAGGACTTGGAGAAATGGAATCTTTCATATGAAGAGGAAGAGGAAATTGTTAGTACAATAACTCTTACACTCAATACAATTGTTAACAAGGAGCTGAAGAAGAGTTCACTGTCTAGATTACTTTCTTCTAGCTACAAATCCATTGAGAAACTTGTATGTTATTTAGCTTGCATTTTTAAATTGTAAAGAAAGTGAATCTCGTGCTTTCTAGAATTCTAGTTCATCCGACAACATTTTTAAATCACAGGTACCTCTCAATGATTATGTAGGATGTTTAGTAGAAGATCGATGTTGAGGAATTGTTATACATGATCACATGGATAATTACACACTTTATGATATCTATATTATATATAATATTGTCAATATTGGTTACATTGTTGTGACATTAATCGTTTATATATTGTTTATACTTTACAAACGCTGCACAGGAAATTTTGTTTTTGTTTTTGTTGATCGTTGACTAAATTTTCCTAATTTTCCTTAGCGTACAAAAATTTCTTTTGCATAATACTGATGGTATTGTTTTCTTTGACAGATACACAGTGGTAGGTGTTTTGTCCCAGTCTCAAGCCGTCAATCCATTTTGATCAATATATCTAGTAGAAGTAAGCATGCAGATCGTTGTCTTCGAGGCCGGCTAGCTATTTTGTGCTTTTTTTTTTTGTTTTAAATTTGAATGCCACTAACTACTTTGAAACAGAAATATTTAGTCTTTGTATATAGTTGAATTCTCTTGTAAATACTAATACTTTGTAGTTGAATTCTATTGTTTGGTACGAGTTTGAAATCATTAGCTGAGCTAATTAATGCTATTTTATATGTCAAATTCGAATCTGGATATGGTAAAATAAAATTAATAGTTTTGTAAATATAAAAAATGATTTTGTAAATAATTTTTTTAAATTTTTTTTTTAAAAAAGACAACGCTTTTAAAGCGTTGCACAAGTGTTGTCTTTGCCAAAAACAACAACGCTTTTAAAGCGTTGCAATAATGATGTTTTTTTGCAAAAAATACACAACGCTTTTAAAGCGTTGCAAAAGCGTTGTCTTTGCTACAAACGACAACGCTTTAAAAGCGTTGTCGTTGAGCAGACTTTTAGCAACAGTGCCTTTAACAACACTTTTTTAGGCACAAAGACAACGCTTTAAAAGCGTTGTCTATTAACTTTTTTCTTGTAGTGACGGCCGTGTGGGTTCACACAGCCTATGACCTTTCCTCCTCTGTCAGCTTCACACGGCTGTGTGAAGTCACACGGTCGACTCCCTTACGCACGTAGTGTCTCGCTCTCCTCCTTTTTAACCCCTTCGACACCCCCACGCCTATGAAACGATCACGGCCAGCTCATGGAGGCTAATACACACCCTGAAAACAAAGATCCAAGAATAAAAATACTTGATTGAACTAAACTAGAATGATAGGTGGATAACGAATTGAAACGACACGCTTGGGTTGCCTCTCAAGAAGCACTTGTTTTAGGTCTTTAGCTCAACCCCACATCAGTTAATGTGGACTAAACCCATGGAAGCACGACTCTCCTCCTAGGGTTAATGCTCCAGTTTGCGCCTTCAGTTTCACTCGTGCAGGACAAATATACTTTTTATTGCTTGTTGGGGGCGACCTCTCAAGTTTTGCCAAATCATGCATCATGTCTGGCGGCCTCCCATGGAAACTGCATTCCTCAGCTTTGTATACATTTGACTTGCTGGCATTTTCCTAAAAAGAAGAGATGTAATTAGGAGAATCAGATAAATCAAATTCTAACCTTTCTTTACCGATCTCCAGGGATAGTTTGTGACGTTTCACATCGATGAGGGCTCCAGCGGTGGCAAGGAATGATCTTCCTAGGATGATTGGGATCTTGAGATCCTCCTCCATATCTAAGACAATAAAATCTGCGGGAACGATACATCCACCTATCTCTACTGGCACGTCCTCCACTATACCCATTGGATATCTACATGAATGGTCAGCCAATTGTAGTGCCATAGTAGTAAGTTTGATGTTCTGGAGTCCTAGTTTTTTATATAACGAGCATGGAAGTAGGCTGACACTCACTCCCAAGTCGCAGAAAGCCTTGTCTATGAGCTCAGAGCTGATCTTACATGGTATAGAGAAACTTCCTGGATCCTGGAGCTTCGGGGGAGTGTTTGTCGTGAGAAGAGTGCTGCACTTCTCCGTCAATGCTACAATCTCGAAGTCGCCCTTCTGTCTTTTGTTAGAAAGAATATCTTTTCAAAATTTGGTGAACTTCGGTATTTGGTGTAGTGCGTCTATTAGAGGTACTTCAATGCAGATTTCTTTAATATTCTTTAGGAATTGGTGGAACTCTTCATCTTTTTAGGATGTTATTAGCTTTTGAGGGAAAGGAATCGTCTGACTTTGTGGTGGTGTGGAAGGGTCCCTTCAACCTTCTTCGTAATCTCCTCCCTATCCTTGTTCTAGACTAAAGTAGACATTAGAGGAGATAACTCTTCTTCTGAATCAATTCCTTTCTGAGCACCCATTTGGGGATCTCCCAAAGTCCGTCCGCTCCTCAGCTTAATGCGGTTGCAATGTTCCACCGGGTTTATGTCGGGCTTTCCCAGAAATGCTCCCGGTGCTCTTGAAAAGGACTGGGCTATCTGAGCGATTTGGCTATCTTGCATCTTTTGATGCTTTTCGAAATTCTCCATTCTTTGATTCAATTGCTTGATTTCATTCTTCATCTCTTTTTGCTCCAAGAGAGTTTCTTCAAGCATCTTTTTAATTCTGGACAGTTGTGAAGGTTGTTGTTGTTGATAAGTCTGTGGTCCAAATTGGTGCTTTTGTTGCCCAGGTTGGTAGCTTGGCTTTGCTGGTTTTTGATCTTGATTTCCTTGATAAGAAAAATTTGGGTGGTTCCTTCACCTAGGGTTGTATGTGTTGGAGTAGGGATTGTTTTTCCTTTGGTTATAACCGACTATCGCATCTCATTGTTCAAGTTGATGTATTTGTGCTTGTATTGGCCCGAGGGGGCAAGTATCTTGAGCATGATCCGAACTTCCACAAGTTTCACACACACACACACTATTGCATTGACTATGTTGTTCCCCATGGTCTCAAGCTTCTTGGTCAGAGCATCCAGCCTTGTAGACATGAGCGTGACTGCATCTACGTCAAATTTTCCTGATGCCTTTATTAGATTCCCAGAAAAGGAACCTCTAGATCTTTCGGTTGCCCACTAATGATGGTTCTGGGCCATATTCTCTATTATGTCTTCAGCTTCATCAAGACTCTTGTTCATCAACGCCCCTCCTGCTGCAGAATCGAGGGGCACCTTCGTGTGATAATTGATTCCATTGTAGAATGTGTGTAGCACCAACCACTTCTTGAGGCCATGATGGGGGCACTATCTCAGCATACTCTTGAATCTGTCCCATGCTTCGAATAACAATTCTGAGTCTGCCTGTTTGAAGCTTGTAATTAAATTCCTCATGTGTGCAGCTTTACTTGGCGAGTAAAATTTGTCCAGAAATTTCTGCTCACACTGCTCCCAAGATGTAATGTTGTTTGTTGGTAAAGAATTAAGACACTGCTTGGCTCTGTCTTTTAGGGAAAATCCAAAAAGAAATAATCTTACTGTTTCTGGAGGGACTCCGTTCACTTTCATAGTACTACAAATCTTATAGGAAAGCTCCAAGTGATGATTGGAATCATCGTGCGGTCCTGCTCCAAATTGATTTTGCTGAACCATGTGGATCACTGTAGGCTTGATTTCAAAATTGTTAGCTTCAATTGGTGGTTGGGTGATGCTAGACCGAAGCCCTCGTGCATAAGGTGCTGCGTAGTCCTTTAAAAGCTTGTCAGCCATTTCTGAAGTTTCTTGTTCTGTTTGGAGTTTTTGCAAGTTTCTTCTTCTCAGGAAAGTTCTATCAATTTCTGGATCGAACGACAGAAGTTTTCTTGAAAGATTAGCTTTTCGCATGCAAAAGTATATATAAAAGAATATTGAATAATCCAAGTGCAGAATAAAAGATTAAGAATATTATATATATATATATATATATATATATATATATATATATATATATATATATATATATATATATATATATATATATATATATATATATATATATATATATATTATAAAAATGCAGAAAGTAGAGTGAAATAATAAAAAAAACAAGGTATAGTCTAATCCAATATGATTATCACTAATGTTATAAGCGCAGTCCCCGGCAACGGCGCCTAAAACTTGTTATGCTTCTGCAAGTGCACAAATACGTTATCAATAATAAAAGATTATCAATCCCACAAGGACTGGTTATAAACACTAGTGATTGTTCACGTAGAATTAGCTAAACTACCGATGGTTGTAAATGAACTGTTTCTTGAGAAGAAAAGAACTTGGGAAGTAGATGTGAGAACTAGCAAGAGAAAGAGAGTTTTACTTGGTTTGGGAAGAGCTCTAGGAGTTCCGTTTCATTGTGGTGGTAACTAATGCATCATCTTCTATCATTTTCTCATTGTCAATCAACATGTACTCATCGGAAGTTATAGCTACTACCCTTAAGCACTAAACAGAGATGATCCCTGTGAAATCCTGTTACGGTTAACTCCTATCACTAGGGCGCCTCGGTAGATCACAAGAATGCTAACTTGGTCGGTATCATTAAGGATAGAGATAGGGGTTTGATTTGGTTTCTTACTTTCTTGTGGAGGAATTACCTCTCCTTTCGAGGGAGTATCCTAGATGTCCGTGAACGGGTTACCCCTATCACTAGGGCCCCTCGGGTATACGATCTAAGATCCTCTCTTTACGAAATTAACAATCCCAACATAATCAATTAATATGACATGACAAACAAGTCTCATGCATATCAAATTGAAACAAGACAAGTGAAATCATTCAAAGAGTGAAAGCATAAGCATGGATCTTACATCATAACCTATCCACAACTACTCCCTGATCCTAGAACAAAGAATCTACTCCATAGACGTAGGAGAAAAACCCGAAGATATAGTATAATTAAACATTCAATCCCCAGACAAGAAGAGAGAGGGAATAGAGATGCTTATTCAATGACGTTGAGTGATCTTCGGATCAAATCCTTTGCTTTTGGAGTTGATGCGGTGATGGAGGTGATCTCGGATCGTCAAACAGAGGTCCGGGACGGCGTGGAACGACACCAAGGTGTATCTCATTTTTTCCCCGGCTCTCCCCCTTAAGGGGAAGGGTTAAGAGCCCTTTTATAGGCTAGGGCACGGGCACCGCACGACCCATGCCACGGCCGTGCGAGATCCACATGTCCAGCTCCTCTCCTTCTTTGGGTAGAGTGACACGGCCGTGCTAGATCCGCACGGCCATGTCATCCTTTGTCTCTGGTCATGAGGCATGGTTGTGCAAGGTCGCACGGCCGTGTGTTGCTCTCTCTCGGGAATGGCCACACGACCGTGCAGGGTTGCACGACCGGTGTCAAGTTTGCTGCTTTTGATCCGATGCGTCGACAATCGCCGTTTTCACTCCAAAAGTTATCCCTGTCAAAACAAAATCAAACAAAGAGCAAATCTCCGATAAAAGAGTAATTAATATTGAATAAACAATAGGAGAGATGATCGTGCAAATAATATATACAAATAAAGCAAGTGAATGTGCGTTAAAACATGCATAAACGATCATAATATCTACGCACATCAATTTTCAAGTTGACTTGGTTCAGGGTTTGATTTAAGTTGTTTTGTTAGTTCCTTATTTTCTTTACTAAATATGTTTACTTGATTTTAACAGTTAATTTTCTATCTAGATATGCCATAATTTTATAAAATTTAGAACTGAGAGTAGTTTTTACCTCGGTAGAATCTTCAGAAATGAGTATGGACTCGTGACTTGACTCATATTTTGACTCTTCATCTTGTTCTGATTCGCATTCTGATTTTAGTTCGGTTTCCATCAATGCAAGATAGTTGTGTTTCTTCAATTCGTCGAGTGCCTTCTTTTTCTTGAAGTTCTTGGGTTTCTCTTCCTTGATGTTTGGATACTCGTACTTGTAGTGACCCTTTTTGTTGTATCTGAAGCAGGTGATACTTGACTTGCTGGGCTTGATTAAACTTTGAAGGTCCTTTGTGCTGAAGTCCTTCTTCTTAATAAATATTATCCTTACCATGTTCACCAGTTGTTCTTCTGCATCTGAGTCTAAGTTAGATTCAGATTCTTCCTTTTGATTGATCTTGTTCTTTGTCTGCTTTGTAGACCTACAAGGAAAGCATTATAAGTCCAAGTGTGTAGCCTTGGCATCGTAAGTCCATTCGGCGGTTGCCACGTGTGTAGCCTTGGCAACATAAGTCCATTCGGCGGTGTAAGTCCAAGTGTGTAGCCTTGGCATCGTAAGTCCATTTGTTTTAGCATATTGTTTTGCTATTTGTTTTCCCTAACTTAAACGTATTGCCAAACACCAAAAAGGGGGAGATTGTTGGAGCAATCCCAATGGTTCGTGGGACCATGTGTTTTGGTGTTTGGGCAAGGGTTTAAGTTAGGTTTACTGTTATTTGATATGTGTACTTGAGTTGTGCAGATTGCAGGTGACACATGTGACTCGGGTTGACGGCGTCCGGTGAAGGATGGAGCATCCGAGGGACCGTGAGGACAAGGATCGAGGGAAGCGACTTGAGGCATACGTGAAGGATGGCATGGGGCAGAGGCTTAGATGCATCCGAGGGACGAGAGCCAAAGGAAGTAGGCTTGAAGGCAAGAGGTCAATGCCAAGAAGAGTCAAATGAGTCGTGAGGGTACAAGTGCATGAGAGATTGTACCGGAGTAAAATCCAAGTTTTAGGGTTTTACCGTAGTGGCACCGTAGCGCTTGCACAGAGCTATCGTGATCGACAATCGTGATCGCCATCGTATGGGATCACAGATGATGCCGATCATGACTGAGATTGGGCTCTACCGACAGATGGAGCCAGGCCGCTGCAACATATCGACGCAAGGACCGACCGGATTGCACCCGCAGTCAGTTCGATTTGTTCCAAGCTCTATAAGAAGGAGCTTGGTATGGGAGACGAAATTAGACTTGGTTAAGGTCTAATTAGTAGTCTACAAGTGCTCAAGAGTTTCCCTTGTATCCAAGAGGTCTTGGTGAGTTTGTGGTGAGGTTTCTCCACCCACAAGGAGGTTTGAGCTAGCCGGAGGTCTTCCGGGGAGTAATCCACCGACGGATAGGGATCGTCCACCTTACGGACACGCCGTGGAGTAGGAGCTTTATCTCCAAACCACGTAAATCGGCGCGTGTTGGTTTGCTTGCTCTTTCTTGTTCTTTGTATTTGTATTTAGCTTTCGTATTTGTGTTTGTATTATTTGTATTCCGCTGCGCAACTAACAAATATGTAGAAAGCGAGCGATTTGGGGGTGCCGTCTATCCAACCCCCCTTCAAGCCGGCCGCAAGATCCTCCAACAAGCTACACCTTTCTCAGTCCTTTGGGTGTTAGTTTGTTCATACAGTTCTAGTTCACAAAATAATTCATCTAATTGAAGTTTATTTAAATTCCTCAAAACTTTATAAACATCAACTATAGATGTCCACAGTGCATTTCAGGGAAACGAATTTAGAGCATACCTTATGACATCATAGTTTTGAAGCTCGTGGCCGATGAGGTGCAACCCGTTGAGGATGTATTTGATCCTTGCGTGAAGTTGTGTTATCATTTCTCCATCCTGTATTTTAATAATAGATATCTTTTTTGTTACCTTCACGTCACCGGTGCCCTCGTGTAGTTTGATTAGCTTGTCCCGGAGCTCCTTTGCATTTTCAAATGGGCCGACCTGGTTGAGTTGCTCCTTGGTCAGTCGACACTGGAGAGTGTTTAGTGCTTTGGATTCAATCTGGGCTTTCTTCTTCATGTCTAGGTTTCAATTCTCCGGATCAATAGGTTCTTTGGTTACTTCATCAACTGGTGCCTAGTACCCACATCGGATCGAGAACCACTGGCCAATATCTGTCTTGAGGTACACCTCAACTCTAGGGATGATAATTTTCCCCACAAGTTCGAGACCCCATAGGGAAAACCTGAAACAGAGACAGGGATCCTCGGTTTATTCGGGGATAGGGCGGATTCGGGAATTTTTCGGTGATGGGGGCGGGTTCGAGACGAGTTTGAGGATATTGTCCCCATCCCTGAACCCGTCCTGAAAATAATATTAATAATAATAATAATATCATTATTATTATTAATATAATAATATTATTTTTAAAATACTAATAATAGTGCCATTAAATAATATTATAATAATATTAATATTAAAAAATTTTAAAATATTAATAATAAAATTAATATTAATATTAATAGTATAAAATTAATTTTGGAGATGAAAACAGGAATGGGGATTTGATCCCCGTTAGTTTGAGTTTATGGATTTCCCGAACCCGAAAAAGTAGAGATGAGGGCGGGGATGGGGGTGGGAATGAAATTCAGGGACGGGGATGGGGATGGCAAACCCATCCCCACCTTGCCCCATTGCCATCCCTATCCATTCTCTTCTTTCAATACGGGAAGTCGTCCCGGGTGAAGAGTGGAGGGTGCGCTATACTGAAGCCTTCTCTTTGGGCTATTAGAACCTTGCACACAAATAAAGCAATAAAGAAATCTCAAGATTAGGTCTTGGATTAGTAGTGTGAGAAATGATAAAGATATGAAAACTCAATTGGTGTTGCACCAATTGAGCAATTCAAAGAAATTACAATAAGAACATTTTTTGAAAAGATAATTATATCAATTTAGATAGACTCGAAAAAACTTAAAGTTGAAATGAAAGAAAAAAAAAGAATCCTCCTGCTTAATTATTAGTTGCACCAATTCAGAGTGAATCTCGCTCTAATACCACTTGTAGGATCGGTGCGGATGTGAGAGGGGGGATGAATCACGTGACTTTTAAAAACTTATCTTTTTAACGTTTTGAAATCAAAGTGTAGCAGAAAAATTAAAAACAGTTAAGTAGAGAAAAGCAGAACGCGAACATAAGGTGTTAGTTGGTTCGGAGCCTTTAGCGACTCTTACTCCAAGACCTACGATCCTTCAGACCGTATCAATAGGCAATCCACTAAAAACCTTTTCTGGAACTACCAGAAGAGGGAATTGAATATAAGTATGGAAAACAAAAAAGTGTAACAACCTACATTTCCCTTTTTGCAAGTATAAAAAAAATATAAGAATATTAAATTATTACCAACACTTCAAAGATGTAGAATCTGAATGGACTCATGTGTCGGTGTTGATCTACCAACAACGGTCAAATGTCCTCAGAGTAGTAGCACACCAGCAGAGTGAAGTCGAAGCAGCAGAAGAGTCATTTGAAGCTTATAATTGAGTTGATGCTTTATATTGCTCGAACTGCTCTTTTAAAGAGTGTTGAGGGCATCTGAGGCACCTCTAGCTCTCTCTAGGGCGCCTCCCCTTCGCGAGAAGTTTATCCTTAAACTTCATCCGTGCGAGGGCGCCTCCGCTGGATCCAGGGTGCCTCCACGCCACTTCGAGGTGGGCTCCATGACCCTTTGAGGTACCTCAGGCACTGTTCATCTGAGGTTTAACTTAGTTTTTGCTCCTGAAAAAACATGTTAAGTTAACAGAAAAATATTTAACCTACAAAATAAAGTTAGCATAATTTATATGTATTATTGATTAGATCATGTCTTCCTGAGACCAGGATCTAGTCATAGTCTCAATCTAGGTTTCTAAAATGGGCCTGAACTGGACTTGTGCCTAAAGTCCCTAAATGACACTCGTCCTCACTCAACTCTCTTCTCCAGTGACTTACCTTACTTACTACACAGAATCGCTTAACTCCCTTTCGACCCACCAGGTCTTTTCACTAGTTGTTAAGTCCACCGACCCAACTTGATTTCGGCGAACTATCAGGTCCCATGGACCTAGCCGGACTTCCCGTCAAATATCGGGTCACTTTTTGACCTATCAAAACTTCTACACCAGCTATCAGGTTCTCTAGACCTAGCTAGATTTTAACCTTGTGTCAGACTCATCAAGTCCTGCACACTTGGTAGAAATGTTAGATCACACAATATCTAATTTAATTCATTTGTCATTCATCAAAATTTAAGTTTAACCATTGGTATTAATTGCACCAATATATACCGCCCCTTGCTATCAAATCTCTAAAATCTAGTGTAAGCAGATATTTAATTTTATAAATCCATATACATATCTTCATTTACGTATAATAAGGGCAAAAATTCTCTTCTCGCCATTTAAATATAATCCTTCATTAGATCAAATGCTGAGTTTCTGGACTATCCGTCACAAGCGCTTTCTGATTTACTCTAGTGGCTAGCGAAAATTTTTTGTAGGGCCAGACCGATCACCCCAAGTTTAATGTTACCTGATTCAATATTTTTTATCAGATCAAATGCTATGGCTGCAAGTATTTTTAAGAAAAATAATTTCTAGGGATAGAAAATGCTCAATATTTTTGTTAGAAATAAATAAATAAAATTAATTTAATGCAATAAATGCTTCATGTAGTGGGCTGAGCCCATGACTATGTCGTCTGCAACACTAATCCTCGTCATCAAGGGATCTAAGGTTTGAGTCTTAGCTACAACATACTATAGGAGATTTTTCCTCTAATGAGAAGTGAGTCGTTAGGCTAGACCAATCACCTCTAACATTTATCGATTCGAAGAACTGGATATATGGATTAGAAAAAAGACTTTTTTATTTATTAATTATTGAATCAATGCTAGATTTCTCTCAACTCATATTTTCTTTGAAAAAAATTTCTCTCACTCATATTTTCATTGAAAAATCCTATTCCATACTTTTGATATCTGAGCACCTCCACCATTCAGATTGGGAAGCTTTAATCTTTGGAAATCAAAGGTCAATTTTTTTATGATGGAGATAGAACACTGGTTTATTCTAATGGAGGGATTTCAAGCTCCAATGAATAACAAATATCCTCAAGAAGAAGAAATGGACTGAGGAGCAAATCAAGAGATGCAAGGCAAATGACAAGCTAATCAAATTATTGGTTAATTTATTTCCTAGCATCATCTCATGTAAAATCAGAGAATATCAAGATGCCAATGAGCTATGGAGCAAGTTAACAATGCTTCATGAAGATCCAACCTCAATGCAAAGTGAAGCAAAATCTAAATAGGAAAACTCATAAGATCAAGAACAAGAGGTTTCGGAAGTTGAGAGATGCTCAACATCCGAGGATGAAATTGAAGCGCCACCCACCTCAAGGATTGAGAGGGAGTGTGGTTCATTAACACTGGAATAAGAAGAGGTGTCTACATCTAGATCAAATGAAGGATCATGTGTCTCCTCCACAAACAAAGGTATAATAATTTTTATTTATAAAAATAAAAAATCATATCATATGCTTTGAGTATAGGGAGAATGGACACTACAAGTGCAAGTATCCAAAATTGGCCAAAAAGAAAGCTCAAGTGGCACCTAAGAGTAAGAAGAAATCAAAGGAGGTCTTACCCATAATACGTAAAGGCAAGGAGCACGTTATGTGCTTCATATGCAATAAAAGGGGTATTACCGGAATCAATGTCTAAAGGAAAAGCTTAACAAGAAAGAAGCTTAAATTAAAGGAAAGTTTTCAAGGGCAAAACTAAGGTACCATTAGTTAATGATACTTATTTAAATCATGATAAAATGCAAGCTAGAAATAATTTCCATCATTTTAATGCTATTTATTATGAAAATAAAAAGCATGAAAACCCTAAGAAAAAGTATAAGTCTTTTCATACTAAGACTATGTTACCTAAGGATAGGAAGGTACAAAATAATTTAGGCAATAAACCAAAAGAAATTAGATATGTGCCTAAAAATAAGAGTATCCAAGGCAATAATAGAAAATTAAAATTTGAGAATTAAAGGATAGAAAGTCAAGTTTTGAGGTTAACACCTGATAAATTAGAAGACCTTTAAAAAAATGACAAATAGTGGTCTAAGAAGAAAAACCTAGGTTTAGAAAGACAAGAGTCGTCCAATGGCAAGAGATGTTTGGATACAGATCAAAAGACAAGAAGAATGTGCCCTCATACCATAGAATTTTATATGGTTATGAAACTAACCCTAGGTCTAGGAGTCAAGCCAAGGTTACAAGAAAAGTTATTCCTAGAGTTGACCTTGAGGAGACTAGTGTGACTAAGACTTCTAAGAAGCCTAGGAAAGTCACTAGGAAGGTATCAAAAAAAGTTATCCCTAATGAGTACCTAGAACACCCATGGAGTATCAATAAATTTTGGATTCTTAACAGTGTGTTATCTATACCCTAGATAAGTTTAAAGAGTATCAACTCTAATTGGTTGATCCAACTGTGATAAAGTTGATACTTTTGGGACATTTTTAAGGTAGTGGTCAACCTTGAAAATGAAGAGTTGATTTTTACTCTTGAAAGAGTAAGAATGTATTAATAAAAGTTGAAGAATTAACTTGATCAAATTGGTACAATTAGGATTAAAATCAAAGAAATGTCAAGTTAGAATTTTGACAATTTTTTAGGGAGATAAGGGTAAACTTAGGTTTAATTTTAATTTAGCGATTAGTTAGTGATACTTAGATAGAAAATCTAAATATTTTTTATGCTAAAATTATCATGATTGCATTCCCTATTACATGCCATGATATCATATTTTTATATTCATATTCTTATGATATTTTCTATATATCATGTCAAATATACATTCATTAGCTATGACAATTTTTCTCTTGAAAAATACTCATTTGATGTATGTCATAATCATTAGTATGCATATTTTTAATTCCTTGAAATTAAGGACAATGACATCAATTAACATCCTAAGTGGGATGATTAAAGCTTAAATATCCAGTTAGAAATGCATAAGCCCTTAGTTAAGTAAAACTTAATTTACATCTCACAAAAATCATAAGGATGACTTGTATGTATATTGAGGCACATTAAATACAAGTGAGATGTTAGGTGAATGAATAAAACTCAAGATGTTGTCATTTTGAGTTTTAGGTTCATCAAAATACATAGATTATGTGAAGTCTAATCATGAGGAAAGCAAATTACAAGTCATGTGCATTTAGCCTAAAGATCATGGTTAGAAATTGTATTTTGAAAATCATTTCAAAATCATTTTGGAAAACTTTAGTGAAGTCTATCTTTTGATAGAAGTCACCCTTGATTATTTAAATACAAAGTAGAGTGAAACATTAAAGTTTTTAATGGTTTCTAATTTTATATCAATCTTTGAAATGAGATGTATTTTAATATAAAACTATTTCCCTTAATAATATATGACATAAGTAATGTCTACATAAAATTTCGTAATTTTTTGATAATCGTAGAATTATTTATGATTTTCTAAATTTCAGTCTAAAATTGAAATAAAAAAAATTAGATACTATAATAGATTGGATCAATTGATTGCCCCAATCGATTAGGGCAATCGATAAGTACTGAATTTCTGCGAGTAAAAAATCAATTGGATCAATCCATTAAGATATGGAGTAATTGATTAGCCGCTATACTAATTGATTAGAAAGGGTGGTAATCAATTGACATCCAACACTAATCGATTCAAATAGGTTGTAATAGATTAGTAGCTGAAACTAATCGATTAGTGATCCTGATTTTGGTTTAATGGTTTGATTTCAATCTATTAAGCCACGTTTAGTCAATTTAACCATCTCTATGTTGGTGCAGTGGAGGCCGGCAAGAGGGGGGTGAATTGCTGAAAATAAAAATAAACTATACCCTCCTCGTACTTTCAACTCAATTAGTGCAATAGTTAACAAAATAATAAAACAGTAAAAGAAAGACACAGGAGAATTAACCTGGTTACAACCAAGGAGGTTGTTAATCTAAAGCGAAATCTCCGAAGAAAAAATCTCCTTTCAATAAGGCGGAGCCTCAAAAGCTAAAACCTTTAGAAAAAGCTAATGCTGCTAGTTGTTGTAAATTCCTAGGCTCAAAAGCGCCCACGGCGTCCAAGGCACCTCCTATGGATAGAAACACGTGTCACTTTCCGCCGTAAACCAACAAGTTAGGCCCTCAACTGGTTGAAGGCGCCTACATTGGCCGTGCGTCAGGCACGGTGTGGAGGCTCCAGGCACAACTGACTTTCTTCTGCTCACTTCCACTTAGACGATCCCTCGATCTTTGGGTGATTGTGATCAACCGAAATAGCTCCTCACCCAATTCCTTCCTCAGCGAGCCTTCCGTCGGCTAATGCCCTCGAACTCCACGAGACGCTTCACGCCACCGAGTACTCTTCTCGAGCCCTCTCGTCCGGATGCATCCATGCCACTCCACTTTCCGCTTCTCCGACTTCTTCCGTGGTGCTCCTCTAGCTCGCTGCTCCCTAAGCTGCTCAGACATGGGCACACTCACCACGTGGATCAAAACCCTTGACTGGTTGATCACATCAAAACTATCACGGGGTCCAACAATCTCCCCCTTTTTGATGTGCATCAACCCAAGTTTAAGTTAGGGACAACATAGACATAAATAGTAATTTTAAAGGTAAATTACTAGACTAACATGTTTAAGTACAATTTTACAATAAATAAAATTGCAACACCTTTTTTAAAAAAATTTGTAATAAGTAAACATTTAAAATTTTATCTCCCCCTTGTTTAACTCCCCCTTGAACTTGTACCTTTCTCTCCCCCTTTGATCACAGCAAAAATGGGGTTAAGAAAATATGAAAAAAATAACTTAAGTTAAGTGAAATGTATAGAATTAAAAAAAAAAAATCTAAGTTAAAAATGAAGAAAAAAAAATTTTAAGTCAAATTTTTGAATTTTCAGAAAAAAATTTCTACGTCAATATGTATTTTTCAAAAAATTTCTAAGTCAAAATGAATTTTTAAAAAAAATTTCTAAGTCAAATTTTTGAATTTTCAGAAAAAATTTTCTACGACAATATGAATTTTTCAAAAAATTTCTAAGTCAAAATAAATTTTTTCCAAAAAAAAAATTTCTAAGTCAAATTTTTGAATTTTCAGAAAAAATTTCTAAGTCAAATAATAAAAAATAAAAAAAAATTCTAAGTCAAATTTAAATTTTTGAATTTTCACAATCTGACTTTTTAGAATTTTAAAAAGATTTAAAAACTTTTAAAGCATTATTTAATTCTAGTTTAATGCTTTTTAATTAAACATTTTCTTTCAATATTTTAGCTTCCAGGTCGTGGCGAGGCACTAGGCCTTCTTGGTTATTGGAGCAACAACCACTTCCTTAGACAAAGCTTTCATAAAGAATTTCAATGTTTAATTTTCTCACTGTAAGCTTTTAATTTTTGATAGATTAATCAAATACAGATTTTGGAACCCAATAGAGGTTCCTTCCTATAGAATTATGTATATAGTTTCTTGGTATTTTCCTAAGTTGTCCTTGATGCTTCCTTATATACCAATTTAATTTACCATAAATTCTAAGTTTTGACTTTGAAAATTTCTTTAAGCATGCATCATTTTTCAATTTTTCAATTTCTAATTTTAAATTTTCATTTTCGATTTCATACTATCATACTCATTTCGAGTGGACTTTGCTAATTTCTTTTTTTAATTTTATTTTCTTTTCTAATTCGAATAAATCTTTAGAAAGTGATTTAATAAATCGAAATGACGAGATGGGGTTAGACTAGTACTTACTTACGATCAGTGACGCCCCTCACCGCTTTGCTTTCGACGTTCCTCCCTTCGATGCTCATCTGTGGGCGTTTCTTTGATGGCCTGATTGCTAGTCCCTGCTAGATTCCCGATTCTGATTGATGAGGATGACGAATCATCCCACTGCCTGTTCTTAGGTTCTTGTGTTTGAAGGGTTATGACTTCTTGTGTTTTGCTTTCTTCCTCTCCTTTCCTTTCTTTGATGTCATCTCCTCCTCTCCTCCTGTAGCAGAATTGAAAATGTCCTCTTTCTTCGATGATGCCTCTGCGATTAAATTTGTTAGTACTAAAAACTTATATGCGTCTTACCGGGTGCTACTGGATTCATCGATCGAGGCTTTGGTCGTTGTTCATCTTTGCCTTTAAGGCAATGTCGACTTGTCTTCCTTTCATCGGTTCTCAAACTAAGGAATCCCACCCGGAGTTATAGGGGCGACGCCTTGGATAGTTAGGCCTTCCAGGTTGGTTATCTCAGCGGGCACTCAGTCGCGCTGGATCTCTGAGTTCTAGGTGGAGGTTTGTTAGCGTTTGGAGGATGTCATGCTTTGCTAGCTTTGCTTGAGTACCTTCGTAGCTCCAGATTTTAGAGATCTTTCACGAGTCGTAGCTTCGATCCGATTTACTTCTTGTGGTGGTAGACTCGGCGGTGGAACTCCTCTTCCTCCGCTGTTTAAACTTGCTCCTTCTTGCTCCATGTGTTTTCTTCTTTGTCTTCGTGCTGTGCAAAACCATATCCGAGGCTTGGGCGGAGAAGCCTTTTATGTTAGGACCTTGACGTCCGCTAGGGGTGTGTAGCGTCTCACCCAAAACTTTACTTCCTATAATGTTAGTGCACAGCAAAACAAACTAACAAATACGAAAGTTAACCTAAAACAAGAAAGAAGAAGACAACAAACCAAACACAAACCCTAACACAAGGTGTTTACGTGGTTCGAGATAACTTGCTCCTACTCCAGCATGTCCGATGGACGATCCCTCAAGTTGATGGATTAGTCCGGCAACTCCGGCTAGCTCAACCTCCTTGGGTGGAGAAACCTCACCACAACTCCAACCAAGATCACTTGGACACAAGAGATCCTTGAGCACTTGGTGACTACTAATTAGGCTTTAACCAAGTCTAATTTCGTCACTTGGCCGGCCATCCCAAGCTCCTTCTTATAGAGCTTGGAACAAATCAAGAAGTTGATTTACTGTTACCGTCCCTTGCACCATCGGTGGTCCGTGACCACCAACGACTCTCCACCTCACAGCTATCTACGTACAAGGCCACCGATGACACCTCAATGCTACGATCATACAACGCTTCACTTCTGCTACAAGACCCCCGATTCTAGGATTTTACCACTCACCACCAACACTCGCTTCTGCACCACCACCTAGACCTAGCCTTCTAGCCTCCTCCATCGCCCCCCCTCGGATGCCTCCCCATCCTCTCACGCCTTGTCCGGAGCTCCATCGGCCTTGTCATTGTTGTCGGGTCTTCCTTTCCAAGAGATCGCTCGGGACTTCATCCATTGCCAAGTCACACTTGGACTTACGTTGCCAAGACTACATGCTTGGACTTACACCGCCAAGACTCATCCTTGGACTTTCCTCCTTTGCCAAGATCACACTTGGACTTACGTTGCCAAGACTACATGCTTGGACTTACACCGCCAAGACTCACCCTTGGACTTTCCTTGTTGTACATATCTCACAATGCATATCAAATACAACAATAAACCTAACTTAAACTTTTGCCCAAACATAAAAACTTAGGACACCTAGATTGCTCCAACATTTTACACTTTCAAAAGCTCAGAACTATTGTTAGGAAACACTACAGATTGAATGCTTGAGTTGTTGTTAAATTCCTAGCTCCAGGGGCCTTTATATAGGTCCTCCCGGATCCCGAGGCTCCAAGGCGCCGGGTCTAAGGCCTAAGGCGCCTAGGGAGCCCATCGGATAAAACTTTATCAGCTGTTGAGCAGACCCGGTCATGGGCGCCTCGGCCTCTGGGCTGAAGGCGCCTCGTGCGACTGGTAGGCCCATCGGAGGCGCCCAACTGGGCGCCTCCACAACAACGTCACCTTCGATCAGCTCACTTATTTCCGATCTTTGGTGATTGTAGCCAAAATAGGGCTCACACAGACACTCGATTCCTCCTCCGAGTCAGCCTCTCCGCAACCACGCAACGTCAGCACTTCCTAGCTCTTACGCGTACTCTTCCACGGCTCCTCCGCCTCCCCTTGCAACGCCCTCCTTTCCGGCTCCCTTCTTCTTCATCTTCGCCTTTCACTTCTTGACTCTTGCACTTCAACTCCGCATAAGTTTCGATCAAATACAACGCAGGACCTAACCAACTTGGTTGATCACATCAAAACTATCACGGGGTCCAACACTCTAATCCTATGAAGTTCTTAGGTATATATCTAAGGGTAATTTTCTTGATGAAAATAAGAAAGGAATGGTTAAATGAGACTAATTTGGAGTTTAAGAAGAGGTTTAGATTCAAATTTGAAATTTTAACCTCACGACTTCAATTTTGAGTTTTCTAAAGGTTTAAGAACTCTAAATTATTATTGGTGCAATGATAGAAGTTGGTGTATGTTTTGAGAGGGAGGTCTTCCCTAAAGACATGATTTAAATTTTTTTAAAGTGACAATGGAAGATTGGAAATCTTCATTGTGATGAATATATACTCAAGATTGAGCATAGGATACACTGAAAGGTAGAGACTTTCATTAGAGTGTTTTGAACTAATTGACTCTTAAAGTGAAAAGTTTTTTATGTGTGTTAAAGGGGGAGAAAATATGAGGTTTAAGTTAGAAACCCTCATTCATTCTTAGACATGGGATGAAGAATGAAGTTGGGCTCAAGGTTGATCAGTTTGACAAAGCTTGAGTTGATTCAAGCTTGAGTTTTGATGTTTGAACAATATGTGAAGAAGAGGTCAAGTAAGTTAAGGTTGATTGGATACTTGATAATATGTGAGAGAGAAGTCAAGTAGATTATGGAGGGCCGAATACTTGATTGGTAAAGTCCTAACTAGAGATTAGGCAAGACAAAGACCTAACTCGATGGTGAAGTTCTAACTGGAGGTTAGGCAAGACAAAGTCCTAACTCAATGGTTAGGTAAAGGAAAGTCCAAGTGAATCAAGGAGGACTGCACATTGACAAAGGGAAGTCTTAACTGCAATTAGGCAAAGGAAAGTCCAAGTGGATCAAGGAGGATTGCATGTTGACAAAGGAAAGTCTTAACTATGGTTAGGTAAAAAAAAAGTCCAAGTGGGTCAAAGAGGACCACACCTTGGCAAGGGAAAGTCCTAACTAAGATTAGACAAAAAGAAAATCCAAGTGAGTTAAAGAGGATTGTACGTTGTCAAAGAAAAGTCCTAATTGTGGTTAGACAAAGGAAAAATTCCAGTGGGTTAAGGAGGACCGCACGTTGATTTAGGGAAAATCCTAACTGAGGTTAGTAAGAAGAAAATTCAAGTGGGTCAAGGAGGACCGTACTTGGTGATCAAAAGTTCAACGAGAAGTTGGCGCAAGATGGAAAGTCCAAATAGGTCAAAGGTTGACCGGACACTTGGCGAAAAAGTCCCAACATGTCACGGTTGATCGAATGTTGGGTAAGGGAACCCTAGACTTGGATTAAACAAGTTAGGGTTGGGCAATCAATTGTCCCTAAGCTAATCGATTAGGGCTTAATTCGCGAGAGCATAGAAGGTGCCGAAATCGATTCTGGCATCTCTAATCGATTGGTTCAATCGATTAGGTAGTGCTGAATCAATTAAGAAGAAATCTCAATCGTTTGGGAGCTTTGCCAAGGAAATTCATGAGAATAAAGGTTGAATCGATTGACCCAATCGATTCAACCATTGCCAATCGGTTGGGCAGTTTATCGCGAAGAGGTGGAATCAATTGGGGAAATCGATTTTGGCATCCCTAATCGATTAGGGCAAACAATTAAGGCTAGTTCGCGAAAATACAGAGAGTTTTGGAATCGATTGAGCAATCGATTAAGACTTTTTTAATTGATCAAGACTTTTTGCGAGAGAACAGAAGGTTAGGGGATCGATTGGGTAATCGATTAGGGTTCGAAAAGGAGTCGTTATACAAGTGTTTGAACGGTTGGATGTCGCAACAATCGATTAGGGAAAAGCTGAATCGATTGAGAGGCACCGAAGAACCCTAAAAAGGGTTTTCGTGAATATTTCGAAGCAACTCTCGCACACTTCTTGGTTGCCAGTTCTTGAGATCTTGAAGGCAAGTGTTGCTGCACTTTCTAGATATCAAGAGGCATTTTCTAAGAAAGAAGAAAACAAGCTAAGCAAGATTCAAGTATTGTAAATTATTTTCGATTTCATTTGTATTTGCTTGTGTGTTTCTTTTTGTATTTCTCATTTTTACTTAGACAAGACTTCTTCATCTCCAGGAAGGAGGTTTTCACAGTGCATATGTGAGTGAGGAGAATGAACCCTTAGATTAGTCACTTCAAAGAGGTAGATACCAAGTAAAATCCAATGAGTTAGCGATTGCTTCAAATTTCTGTTGAAATAAATTATTAACGAAGCGATCAAAGCTAATCACCCCTTTACCTGCCAAAGTATCCTAATTAAATAAATAAATAAATATTAATTTAATGTAATAAATGCTTCATGCGGTGGGGTTGAGCCCGTGACTTTATCCTTTGCAACACTAATCCCCGCCATAAGGTAATTTGAAGCATTCCTAAAGATTTAGAGGAAGTATAAAAAAGAAGACTCCTATTAAAATTCATAAGGCTTTTTGGTGGCCCGGGTAATAGTGCAATAGTGATCAATGGATCTATTTGAGTCTCACCTACGATATACTATAATAGATTTTTTTAGAGAAAAGTGAATTGTGGATTGGATGAATCATCTTTAAAATTAATGGATTCAAAAAATTAAATATATATATTAATTTTTTTATATTTTTTATTTATTAATTATTGAATCAAGCTTGATTTTCTCTCAACTCATATTTTCTTTGAAATTTTTTTCTCTCACTCGTATTTCCATTGAAAAAATATTTTTATTCCATACTTTTGTAAGAAAATATACTTTATAATTATTTTCTCTCAACTTTTTTTTTTTAAACTGAAATAATATGATTAATACTTTTGTTATCTTATATTATAACAGTTACAAATAGTAGATAATCTAGGTACGTGAGTTTTCGTTCCATTAGTCCTGAAAATGGACGGTCTTTCCCTTATTTCGTGCCACTTGATAAATTTAAAAGCAGGGTCACTCCTGATACAATAGATCAACAGACTACCGTCTCAATAATTCCATACTATAAGTTTAAGTGAGGGGTGTCAAAAATAAATTTCGGACGATCCGATTTAATAATTTGATCTGAATTAATCTGAAAAAAAAATAAGTTCAGATTTGGTTTTTTAAGTTCAAGTTGGATTTGGATTGTCGGGTCTCTGATTTTGTGATTTTTGGATTGAATTTGAGTTGATTCAAATTTAGATTTTAGAGGAAATTTTAGAATTAAATAAAAATTTATTTTAAAAATTAAGATGTGTTTCATGTGTGTGTATATATAAAAGTTGAGAATTATATGATAAATACTAAAAATTTATTTTTAATTAAATTATTTGTATAGGATTTGAATGGGTGGGATTTAAATTTAAAGGTTTCGGAAACTATTCGATTCGGATCAAATTCAAAATTAAGAATTTTTATATGTATATATTCTTTTCAATACTATCTGATTGATACCTCCCGTAAGGTCTCCTGCGTGAAAATTGAGTGCTTTTTAATCTACTTGGTTTTTTTATTTTTTTATTTTTTATTTTTATCCGGAGATGATAACTCCATTCGAATACATAGATGATTAGATATCCAATCTAAATGAAAGATAATATAAAAGGACTTTTAATATTTAATATTTGATTTGAATATATGATTAAATCATATATATATATATATATATATATATATATATATATGCTGTGGGCTATTTTCTACATATTGTTACGAACTTATCATGTCATTTTCTTTTTTATTTTTTAAATGTAACTTTTTCTTCTTTTTTTTTCTCTTCGTTCTCACCGAAACAACTCACTGTGCTCACCGTGCCTCCTCGCGCACCTGCCACCCATCCTGCCACCGGACATCTGCCCACCGTCGGCGGCCTCCGGCTGCCTGGACCCACCCACACTATAATCCAGGGGGTGAACCCGTCGGGGATCGCGGCATGGATTCCGACCACATCTCGATTCCAGTCACAATACAGCGGTGATCAAGCTCGATTCCAGCCGCGATCCAATGCGATCGCGGCCATGTTGGGCAGGCGACCGAATTCCGGCGCTTTCGCAGTCGGAGGCAAGCGATTTCGGCCACCTCCATTCTAGTGGCGATCAAGCTTAATTCTAGGCGATTCCGGCCATGTTGGGCAGGTGACCGAATTCCGGCGCGGTCGCATCCGGAGGCAGGCGATTCCGGCCACAACTCGATTCCAGTGGCGTCAAGCTTGATTCCAGGCGATTCCGACAGTGTTGGGCAGGCGACCGGATTCCGGTGCAGTCGCGTCCGGATTCCGTTCGTGATCACGCCGGAATCCAGACGCGAGCGCGCCTACGTCCGTCGCGATTGCGTTCGGATTCCGGCGCTTCGTTTCAGCGAGAACGACGAAGAAGAGGCGCGCGCGGTGAGCGGGCTTCGTTTCAGTGAGAATGAGGATGAAGAAAAAAAAAATCAAAGAAAGAGAAATTGTTTTATAAAAAAATAAAATAATATGACATAACACTTGATCCGTAATAATCCGCAGGATAGAGTCCGTAGTATAACAAATCTGTATATATATATAATAAATAGGATGTTAATTATATATATATATATATATATTTGAACAATAATAATTGGATAGAATATATTCAATCTTTTAATAGTGATAGGTATACCCATCGAATATCCTATCTCAATAGATATAAAAACAAAGAATATAAAATTCGATCCGAATCAGACCTATTATCATTCTTACTTTTACCACTTAAGGCTCATTTATAATTAACATTTATTAATATTATGTTGCAATAAGTATTACATATTTGTAACCATTATAACGTGTAGTTTATCATCTCCTAACTGTTATAATAACCTCAAATAAAAATATTTTTAAAAATAACAATGAATTGAAAAATATTATTTTAATAATAAATAAAAATTGATATGTTTTCGACAACTAGAGGTCCTTTTTATTTTTGCTCAAAATTTACCCAAATCGCTAAGAATGTGAGTATTAATCGTAATCAAATTAAACATATTTTGCACTGAAATAATGAAATAATTGTGATTCTTCTAAAAATTTTAAATAAATATATAGAAATAATAAATTATTTGGTTCGAACTCAACCTTTTGTATAGGTCAAAATTTTATTGGGCAAAAGATGAAGGCGGCATCATTTTGTTTTCCAAATTATCGGGGCATCCTATTTTTATTTCTTTATCCAAATATATATCATCATCTAATATTAATTTTATTATTATTCTATCTATATCTATCATCTAAATTTTAAATCGATGAAATATATTATAATAATTATAAAATTATAATTACTACACGTTATATCAACTATGATTTTATAACTGTTATAGTTAACAGTTCTATCAGCTACTTTTTCTTAACCTTTACAACAGGAAATGTAACTTTAATAAAGAAAATTAAATTTTTTTAAAAATCTCTCAAAAATCTTAAATGATTTTTTTTTAGATTATAAACTGAACTATTATGAGCTATACTAAAAATGAATATATATTTCTGAACGAATTTCATAATGATATAGTATGTGTCTTGTGATTTAATCGGAATAAAAAATATTATCCTCTTAAAAATGACCAAACATTCACATTTTAATAATAATAATAATAATTTCATAGCTCATACAATTATGTAGCCACACTGAACCATAAGTTATAAGTGTATGACAGATACGGATTCCTAATTGCTAAAAAACTATTTCCGATTTTGAATTTAAGTAAAAAATATAAGCAAAAATTAATAATAAAAATAGTATAGCGGAGATGAGGGTACATCCTCTGAATCACTTTTATGGTTCAAGGGATGATCCCTTGTCATGGATTGGTGAAATGAATGATCCCTATTCATAAAATAGATGGAGACTATTCATCCCAACTAATCTATATCAAAAGATCATTCTTTGAATTGAGCGGAGAGTAGTTAAATAATTATACATAGATGATACACATACACGTTTTTATAGAAAATTAAAATGGATGTCATTTTGATAATTTCAAAGATAAAATAGACCTTTTGATTTTTGTCTAATTTTAATTTTATTTAGTCTCTGAAAAAATAATTAAAGTGATATTAGACCAATTATCTGTTGAATTTGATTTATCCATTTCGGATTATACGACCTCACCAAATTAATTCCTGTGAGGTACTCCATCAAATTAATCCGCTGCCGACTATATAAGGCACAGTGGCTCCATATTAAGATGTACTCGCTCGGGTAGGTAAACGGAGGAGGTTAGTGGAGACTTTTCCCCTTTCTCTCTCTGACGTGCGGCGCCCTGGATGGCCGGAGCGGAGAGGTGTGGCGGCCGCGGCGGGCCGCAGGGGAGCAGTTGGGCGACGCCGGTAATTACTGTAGCTTCGGGATGAAGTGCAAGATCCACCCTTATGAGTACGGCGATGGCGTCTGCGCCTCTTGCCTCAAGGAGCGCCTTCTCGCCCTCATTGCCGCCCAGAACGAGCTCTCTTCCCACCAGTACCACACCGCCTGCCAGCGCATCGACTTTTCCGCGCCTTCTTCGGAGGCTCCTCCTCCTCCCCATCAATTCCCTTCTCCTTACATTTCCCACCGCCGATCCGTCGGATACGAGGCCTCCCCTGCTCACGTTCGCCTCCACCATCGCTTCTTCAGCACCCCGCAGGTCGGCCCCGCCTTCAGGGCGGCCAACGGCGCTGGATCGCTTGACGATCTTGACAGCGGCAGCGGTCGCCGCAAGCAGAGGTTCTCCATTGTAAAAGCCCTATTCGGGCACACCAGATCGGAGAAGGCGGATCCTGACTTGGGGGATTCCGCTGGCCCGGCCTCGGGCTCATGGATCTCTGCTCTGATCCGCGGCCGGAGTAAGAAAAAACACAAGAAGAAATCGGAGGAGGACGCGCCGCCATCGCGGAAGCCGCAGAGATCATTTCGCGATTCAGAATACGAGAATGACTTCGGCGAAGAGTACTCCACCACCTCTTCTCGGCGGCCAACCTCGAAGCAGTTCCCAGGGAACCATCCGGGCTCTGGGTTCTCCGTCTGCCTTAGTCCACTAGCCAACTTCGGGCAGGAGGGGAGACAACGAAATCGCCCGACGGAGCTCGGACTATCTGGAAAGCCTCGGGCGGCGATCGAAATCGCCACCCTCGCGTCGAACCGGCCCCGAAATCTGGCCGACGGAGGTAGGTTCAAGTGACGGTTTTACCCCTCGATTTTTCTATATTTCCATTTATGCACCATCGTTTTAAGTGAAAAGTCTACCAAACCCACACTTAATATGTATATTTTTGCTGTAACGCTAAAAATTTATTCCAATGGTTATAAATTTTTGTAGGTTTTAATACACGATGCAACTCTGACACGCATTTATTGGGTTATTAATTAGATCTCTCACATCGTTTAAATAAATCTCGTGGTGAGTAGTAGTTTGTTCGTAATAAAGTATTAAAAGCACGTAGTTCAATGCTCTGGTCCAATGAAATTGATTGCTAAGAATGAAATAAATATTTCTAACTGTTTTTTTAATGGCAAAATTGCATTTATTTGGCTGTGCTCCTTCAAATTTCACTTTATCAAACTAATGAAAAAGGTTAAGCAGTCGATATTGCCGCACTGCACATTCTCTATTATTATGAGGGAAGCGTTGAATTTTGGTGGAAGACAGATTATAGTGGTGCCTTGTTGTGGATGATGTGATGGTACTGATGGAGGGGTGAGCCAATGCTGAATTATTAGACTGCACGTGATCAGCTGTCAATTCACTAATGATTCTTCTTGTTGAATTGATTCCTTCCTAATGTTTGCAGGTTTGAGTCATTAGGTACAGACTGCACCTTAGACGTCATTAATTTTGATTTATTTTAGTTCCATTGTTATTTAAAAAAAAGAAGAGGATGGCCAATAAAACCTACTACCTAATAGTTGTTAGAGTTAAATACTGGTGGCCAAGAGAGCATTAATTATATTGGAATCCACATGGCATCACATGGCAATGATTGCAACATTAGAGGTTGACTAGGTCCAATAATTTGCCAATTCGTGATAATATGCTCGGATCGGTTCCATGCCCCACCTCGCAACAGTGTAGTTGATACTCGAATGGTAATTTATGATAAGAGATTAATTTTCATAGATTCATTCTTCATGAGGAAAAAAGTTCCATCCACCTAGGAGGCAGGTCTGTACTTTATTTAATTTATCTGTCTATATTTTATAATGGGACGATATTAAATTACCTAGATTGGTTCCATGCTATATGCTCTCAGGATATTACTGGACCGGTTTTGCTAATTAAGCCGTTCTAGACAATCTTTAGCAAGTATCAATAAGTAAAACTAAATAGACAAGATATGACTTAACAAGATATTAATTTGTTAGACAATATAATATTTTGTATAATATGAATTTAAACATTTTTAGTATGAATTATTCACATGCATTTGGAACTCTGAGCAGAGGATGGGTAACAGGTTAGGAGGATTCGAAATACTTCGAAATATTTGCCATTAATGTGCTTTTTAATATTTCAAATAATTTTTTTTACAAAAATGAATTTCTTTCTTTTTTAGGAAGCTTTACTTCTCTGAGTAATTGAGTAATTCAAGTTGGAGATTTTTATTGGTCCAAATACATTTCGAACTCAGTGACCAACACTGTTAAGATAATTGAAAATCAAGAACAAAAAGATTAATTTACAGCATATAAGAGCACCCCTAATGATAAATTAAAAAGTAGATTTATTTTTTTTCACATCAAAAGTTATAAATAAACATTTCAATGGTAACATTAAAAGTAGATTTATTAGTCCATTATTTTAGTAAAAATAATTATCAAATCAAGATTATATTGTTTAAGCCTGTTTGATTTATGTATTAAATGATTCCGAGTAATATATCACTCTCACCATGTCAGAAAATGTCATATAGTTTTTGACAATTTCAGGATTAACAGAAAAATATTTCCAAAACTATCCTCCTTAGTCTTCCTCTACGATAACCTCCTTTTCAACGCATTCCCCATTGCTACCTGCAATGTCCCCCATCTCCAGAATCTTGACCTCTCCAAGAATGCCATCATGAACCCCCTCCCGCCATTGCTGCCCCCTACCACTAGTGCATAAAATGCTCCAATGGAATATCAAAATGTTAATGTCGCCTTATCTCAATACCCTTGTGCCTTTCACCAAAATTCCACCAACCAATTCCTCCTTGTGCGTTAACTCGAGACAAACTATGCAAAATGAAGAGGAAGGGGAGCGAGAAGACTATGAGGTTTGTGTTGAAAATTAAACTTGATTTTTGATAGAGATGGAGTTAGTGGGTGATGAGGTGGCAAGTAGTGGATAGATAAGGTATTAGTGGTAATAATATATGCATTAATGGAGTTAGTGGGGAGATAAACATGGAGTTAGTGGTGTTATTTGAGTTATGTAATAGACCTATAAATATGTTAGTCTTTGTGAATGAAATGAAGAGTTTTTTGAAGAAATCATTTCCTTATTTTCCTCTTTCACATAAAGTGTAACTTTTTCTTCTACAATTGTTTTTCTTTCAATAAAGTGGTATTAGAGTTATGACTAATGATGTATAATTCCCTTTCTGTTGCTTAGTCTTAGGAAAAGCGTCAGTTCATATCTAGTTTTTGCAAATGTAGTTTTTCTTAAATAACCTATTGTGTTCTAGAGTTAAATTAGAATTAGGAATGGACTTAACATCATTGATTGGAATTTGACATGCTCTGTTCTTAATGGTTTAGATTTGGATCATGGCCGGAACTTCTTTTATTGATTCAAATCTACCTAGATTATTAATTCCATAAATATTAATTTCCAAGGTGGCTTCAGGAATTTGCATTGTGAGGCACGTAACCTTCTTGGATATGGGAGCAACTACCCGCGCCTAGGAAAAGCCTTTGGGAAAGCTAATATTATTTATTTCGTAAATAACTCTAGGTTAGCAGAAAAGAACAATCGAATCCTAAAATTTGAGAAATCAACGAAACAATCGAGACCAAAAAGAGAACAAAAATTAAACTAGAAATTGTCTACTGAAGGAAATAATAGCATGATAATACTATGATACTTTGAAGGTATATATCAATACCTTTCTTTCACTCATGTTCGGCTTCGTGCCCTGGGCGACCATCTTTGGGTGGCAACAGGCCGATGGGTATTCCTGCCTGACACGACTGACTGACACTGAGTGCTGTGTGTTTGGAGCACCATTTTGGCGGGCCAAGTTGATCACTACCACTGGTGGACACTTCGAGTTCGACACCCGATCAAATGATTTTAGCTATGAGCAACCTTAGGTCAAGTTGACTGACGATGAATGAGACTGAACTCGATATATGATGTGAGAAAATTGAATAGCAGTCAATGGGATGTACAGAGTTTGGGAGTGATCAAGACGGTGTTCGACTGTGTGAAACTGCAGAAGCCAGCGGTTTAGGTGCGGCGAGTCCGGTCCCGTTGGTCCCTCGAGCTGTGTCGGTGCCAGCCGTCGATTCGGTTGTCGAGGGTAGTGTCCGAAACCGAGTAGGTCTGTACCGACATCGAGGGAAGAGCAAAACCAAGGAGTGGCGCGAGAAATCGTGAGCTGGCAGAAGAGAGTCAGTCAGCATGGGTAGGTGCTCAGTACCGGAGTCCTTTGGCCGGAGATCAATAGAACTTGGTAGCTCTTGGAGCCTTGCAGTCATGGAAAGATGTAAGTCGAGCAGGCTTGCTTAGTTTCGTCGTCTCGGTCTGGTCAGTCTTCACCGCCGGTGGCGCTACTCTGCTGCTCGCTCCTGTTCTGTGAAGTGGAGTCTGAGAAGTCCGGCTGTTCGCCTCGATAGGTCGATACGTCGGGGCGCCTAGGACTAGGTCGGGCTCGTTATCGGCCGTGCCCTGAGTTGTTCCGTTATGCAGGAAGGCGGTGCCTGAGAGCTCGGTAGCGCTTCATTTGCTGAAATGGCTCGTTCTTCGTTCTCGAAGGCTTGGAAGGCTGTCACTCGTCATGGTGGGTGCCCGCTAGTTCCCGGCTCCTCGGTGGTTCTGGCTCGTAGTCTCGACCGACTAGGGACACGGGCGTTTCGAAAGGGTGAGACGATCCTGGCTTACTGTGGGTTTAAACTCTGTGTGTTTATCGTGTGCTCTCAATCGAATTGGCGTGATACATGACCGACGATGGTTGTTGATCGGTTGATTGATGTACTCGTAAACGAAAGTTCCCCTTGTCCAATCGATGCGGAATCAGCAATTCGCACAAGCGCCAAGGTTGGCGACAGATCACGAGAGGCTAAGGCGTCGGATCGGGGCACTCCAGTGCTTACTTTGTTTTCACTGCTGAACTCGACAATCAGCAACTGGAGCTTTTGATAAGCGCCTTGATGATGCTTTATTAGAGCGATCTTACTAAGTACGCGGTAACTGGATAGAGAATAAGTGCTATTGCTACGCAAACCGATGTATGGTTGCCGATAGCTGATGATGGCGCAGTGATTGATAGCTTCGACTTGAACTCACAAGGAAGGTGAAGACCATGTACAGGTCCTGAAGAGTCGAGCAGGACCATGGAGAGGAGGTAGTGTGAGTGTGAGAGAAGTTGATCGCAGATTCGATAGAGAAGTGAGAGGCATCGCATTGATGCGAAGTTGCCGGCGACGAGATCAAACGTGTGAACCAGTAGGCTGTGCAGAGGGCGAATAAGGACGGTTAAGTCGAAGAGAGACTCTCGTGTGAACCTTGTGGAAAAAGCGTGCGTTCGGCAGTATGTGGTTGAGCTCTTGGTTCATTCCTTTTGTCTCGCGTGTAGCCACAAAGCTCAAGTCTGTCGTCTATCATCAGGCGTAATACTTTACGTGGAGAGGTTTTCCACGAAGACTTAGGAATCATCACCAGTCAGAAAGATCCCATAGGATCAGAGATCACCACTCGTCACCTGCAGACACCACGTAAAGTAGGCAAGTTATCCTCCCCAATTATCATTGTGTTAGTTAGTGGTTGTGTTGTTCTTCCTCAGATCCGTATTAGTTTTGTTTGCTGCTATTTCCTGTGTAACCAAAGTTACTTGCTAACAAAGCTAACAAAGTTACGGTGTGGTTCTGAAATTATTCACACCTCTCTAGCCATCCAAGATCCTAACTGATGTGTGTGATCCTCAAGATGAACACCACCCAAAGAGTCCTTCCTCTTCCTCTAGAATTGACCGCCACCACCAAGGGAGAGGAAACCAAAGGGAAAGGGAGGGAGAGAGGGCCACCAAGAGATCAAATTTCCAGCAAAAGAATAAGAGTTGTGTCTCATGCTCCCACCCTTCTTTTTATATTACTTGCGGAAAATAAGAAAACTTTTCACAAAAATAAAATCATCCGAGAGTTTTCCTTTCCTTTTTTCCTTTTTTTTCTTGAGTTGAATCAATCACTAAAATTAATGGATGATGATTGCAATTTATTATTGGTCAGCACCTTGGCACCATGGATTTGTGAAGAAAAGTAAATAATTTTTATATAAAATTTTACAAGAAAAATTCTTATAAAATTTTACAAGCTCTCTTTCCTAAAGTAAGAGTTAAAAAGGAAAGTTCTAAAATTAAAACCATGTTTTAAAATTTAAAACTTCTATAAAATTTCATTTTAACATAGTGATAGAAAATTTAAATTTTAAAACATCTTTTTTTCTTAAACCAGAGGATGGTTAAAAAGGAAAGTTTTAAAATCTTTAAACTCTCTGTTAAACACATGGCCTAATTCAAATAGGGAAAGTTTTTAAAAAGGTTAAAATCTTTTTTAAAACTTATAGTTTACTAGAGAGAAGATTTTAAAAAATTCAAACAACCCTATTTGAAGATTAATCTTTGCCCCTGACATGGTCACTTACGCCGACAGGTGACCCTATATGAAATGATGGTACCATTGCAGGTCACCCAGGCAATGGTCAGGCCTCCTTCTTGGACACCAGAAGAGCCTTACATTTGGATGGACTTGAGACTATAATGAAGCTACGAGGGACCTAGAGGAGAAATTGGTTTTGGGCCTTGTGAGCCGGTATCCCGCTGCGCCCCAGACACACAACTCAGTTCTCGATAACAACTCATTCCACTAATTATTATCTACACCAATCCCAATTACATTATGGGTTCCTTCTTATCATTAGTGTGTTAGTCTCACTGTGTTTAAGATTACTGTGTCCACTAATTAAGTAAGTTCTGACAACTCACTTAATTAATATCTAGCTCGAGTAGTACCACTCAACTTTATTGTCATATTTGGACTAGGTCCACCAGAGTTTAACATGGCAGTCTTATCTCTTGGGACATTTCAACCTAGATAACTAGGACACAATTACATCTATAATCAACACACACTAAGTAATATCATTTCCCAACTTATCGGGCATATTGATTTATCGATCTAAACCTCACCTTTGATAAGTCAAAGAAATAAATATTAAATATATGTTCTTGTTATTATATTAGGATTAAGGACACTTCCATAACAACTAAGGTCTAGTTCTTTTATTAAGTCAGTACAAAAGAACTTACCTAAATGATCCTACTCAATACATAAAGCTATCGGTGTAATTTATTAATCAAGATAAACTAATAATTACACTACATTAGTTGGTTCTTTTTCCATTTTAGTCGTGAGCAACTTGTTTATAATTTATAGAGAACCGATAACATGATCTTCTAGGTGTACCGTTGTCTACTATATAATTAAAATTGCATTTTGAATAAATCAAAGGATATTGACCAATGTGATTCTTTTATTTCAACAAATAAATGTTTACAAAAGCTAGGCTTTTAGTATACACTCTAACAATCTCCCACTATACTAAAATACTAAGCTGCCAATGTCTACGCATCCTATCCCCTCTCGGCTACAAGCTTTTGAGGGCCTTTGTGAAAGGATACGCTAGGTTATCTTCTGATCGCAATCTTAGCGTGACAACTTCTCCTCGCTGGCGATGTCTCGTGTCGGGTGGTACTTGCGCTCTATGTTTATGCCTTATGAGCTCGTGGTTCCTTCAGTTTGCAACAACTCGCTATTATCACAATAAATTTTGATGATCTTGGGCAAACGAGGATCACATCTAAGTCCATTAGAAATCTAGCCATCGACTTCTGCGCCTCGGAGGCACCTACTCGACTTCATGGTTGGTCAGGATGCATTTTTAACACTCCTCCTCCATGCAATGTCACCTCCTCTGAGTAAAACATGGCGATGTTGACTTACTATTGTCTATTGGAAGTCCCAAGATCAAATTATGATGGAGTAAATCATCACAAGGACTATCATATAATCTCTAGTCCTTCTGGTGTTTAAAATATGCGTGGATCGATGTCCTTGTCTAGGGTTACTCGTTTGCTAACCATGCACGCGTAGCTTCAAATTTCCTCAATTAGAGTCTAAAGTAATTTAAAAATATTTAAAAATGCTATAGAAATATTCTAGGATTTTTAGAAATTTTTAAAAGTATTATATAATTTTGGAGGTCGTTTGGTATTTTTACACCAGAGAACGACAAAATGTCACGATGAACCCATGACCTTTGACTCGGTTGAAAACCAAAAAGTGTGCAACGGATTCTTTTTAGAAAAGATATGAATTTATTTAAGATAGTTAACGAATATTAGATTATAAAAGGGATAAGTTGATCTTGGATTTGTTTAGAAAAGTAGCGAATTTATTTAAAATAGTTAACAGAATATTGTAAAAGGGATAAGTTGATGTTGGATTTATTTGTTTAGAAAAAGTGAATTTATTTAAGATAATTAATAGTTGGATTATAAAGGGATATGTTGATGTTGGATTTGTCTATTTAGAAAAGATAGCGAATTTATTTAAGGAGTTATGAAATATTAAGTTATAAAAGGGATAAGTTGATGCTCTGTTTTCCATTGACTTAAACCATTCTCTCCTTTCTTCACTGGTACAAGCGGACAAAGCGAAGGGAGTTAGAATCATCTCGGTGGAGGTCCTAGAAGCCCTTTTATTTTGTGAGTCGAAGCGGGTAACCTCCTGTGAGGAGTAGTTTGGACCTTTGTTCTTCTTGAATTGAGCATGATGGCGATAGTGCTTATTTTATATAGAGCAATTTTAATTAAACATAGTGCAGATTTTAATTAAGCCTAGTTTTAAGATGCATTTTTAGACTCATAGTGTTTTTTTATTTTAGTGCGATTTTAATTATGTTTTAATTATTATATTCAGATTTTAATTTAAGCTCAGATTTTAATTACATGTGCTTTATTTATATTAAATTAAAGTGCTTTTAATTAAGCTTATGATTTTTTATAACATAATGCATTTTAATTAAGCATTGTAGATTTTTCATTAAGCATTTCAATTACAAATTTTGAGTTCCCTATCAGTATTTTGAGTTTAAGAAAAGTATAAGAAAGATAAAGAAAAGAAAGAATGCCTTAAGTAGATCCCAAAGTCAAGACTTGAGAATTTGGCACACAAGGTGCTAAAGAAAATTATATTATAAGTATTAAAAGATAACAAGTATTTTACTTTTATCGATTATCTTTGGACTCGGTTTGTCCCTTGGTTGGGCTCCTAGTCGTCCCTAGGTTTAGATAACCTAATGTGTAGCAATGAACGGCCGATTACCGAATGGGCATAAATGGGTGGGTCGTTACAAAGTAAAATAAAGCCCAAGAGAAGTTGATTATTATTTTGAAGTATTATAAGTATAAGTTTTTGAACAAGTAAAGTAATTTTTACATAAGTATAAAGTATTAAAGAATAAATTTTAAACAAGCGAATTAAAGAATAAGTTTAGAACAGATGAATTAAGTTTCACTTTGTTTTAAAATCAGCAAGCTGAGTTTTCTTTTATGCTAGCATGTTATTTATATTAGCTTACTGTTCTTTGCTATTTTCTAAGCATGAGTAGCTTTACATGTTTAGCATTTCAGCATGTCTTTTTCTTTTATTAGTAGATGAGTATGAGTAGTCTTCAGAGTATTCAGTTAGATCATCTTTCGATTACACGTATCGAGGTTTTGTGAGTTAGATGGCGCTTTCTAAGCAAAGGAAGGCGACAAGGAGGTGTAGATGGATGTGTGATGCCTGGACTATAGAAGCCTTGGGACATAGCATAAGGATTTATTAAGATTGCCATTTATTAAGAATGTATTAGATGAGTCATTTAGTCTTCCGCTGCTAGTTAATTGTATGTTTGAGTTCTCCGAGAGTTTAGGAATTTCTATCAACATGTGAACAAGGATAGTTAAGTAAGTTAGTAGTCCGGTGCCCTCCTCGGACAAAGTTGAGGAGGTGGGGTGTGTTCTGATTGAGTACGGTTCCTGATCTTCTCCAAGATCATCATTGCCGTTTCAAGTAAGAAAGTATTTAAGTTTCCTTTATGCTTTTTATTATTTGCGATGGAGTAATTACTTAAATGCTTTAGTAAGATAGAAGTTTGTCTCTCTTATATTCATATACATAAGTATGTTTAGAAAGGATAGAAGATATCAAACCTTCCAAGGACCTAATGGAGTACGATGCGATATGAATAATAGAGGACCGAGAAGTTAAGAGACTAAGGAACAAGTACCATTAGTGAAAGTCATTTAGAAGCCGAGGAAGTTACTTAGGGCGTGGATGAGAGACATGAGATATCCAGATTATTCTAAATTAGAGACGAACTTTTTATAGGTAGGGAGAATTGTACGCTAATTTCCTCAATTAGAGTCCTAAAGTAATTTAAAAATATTTAAAATTCTATAGAAATATTCTAAGGATTTTAGAAATTTTTAGAGTATTTTATGTAATTTTGGAGGTCGTTGGTATTTTTACAAAGCGAAGGAAGTTTACAAAAAATGTCAAGCGAGAATTGAACCCATGACCTTTGACTCGGTGAAAACCCGGTGACCAAGTGTGCAAAAAGATAGCGAATTTATTGAAGATAGTTAACAGAATATTGGATTATAAAAGGGATAAGTTGATCTTGGATTTGTTTGTTTAGAAAAAGTAACGAATTTATTTAAAATAGTTAACAGAATATTGTAAAAGGGATAAGTTGATGTTGGATTTGTTTGTTTAGAAAAAGTAGCGAATTTATTTAAGATAATTAACAGAATATTGGATTATAAAAGGGATAAGTTGATGTTGGATTTGTCTGTTTAGAAAAGATAGCGAATTTATTTAAGGAGTTAACAGAAATATTAAGTTATAAAAAGGGATAAGTTGATGCTCTGTTTTCCCATGACTTAAACCATTCTCTCCTTCTCTTTTGCGTACGATGGCGGAGCTCGGGCAGAAAATGAAAGGGAGTTAGGGCATCATCTCAGGTTGCCGGCCAAGGTCCTAGAAGCCCTTTTTGTTCGGTTGTGAGTCCAAGAAGTAAGGTAAGTGCTTCTCACCTGCAGTAGGAGTAATTTCGGACCTTTGTTCTTCTTGAATTCGAAGCATGATGAGCGCTTATAGTGCAGATTTTAATTAAGTTTATAGAGCAGATTTTAATTAAGCTTATAGTGCAGATTTTAATTAAGCCTATAGTGCAGATTTTAATTAAGCTCATAGTGCAGATTTTTATTTAGACTTATAGTGCAGATTTTAATTAAGCCTATAGTGCGATTAGTTAAACATAATTAAGTGCATTAATTGCTTTAAGTGCAGATTTTAAATTTTAATTAAGTTACGTGCTTATAATGCTGATTTTCATTAAGCATTACAAATTTTGAGTTCCCTATCATTATTTTGAGTTTAGAAAAGTATAAGAAAGATAAAGAAAAGAAAGAAAAGGCCAATGCCTTAAGTATCCCAAAGTCCAGTTTTTGAGAATTTGGCACACAAGATGCTAAAATACAGGTTAAAGATAACAAGTATTTTACTTTTATACAATTGTATCTTTGGACTCTCTCGGTTGTTCATTCTCATAGATCCCTAGGTTTAGATAACCTAGTAAAGCTTGACCGAACAGACGGCAGATCGAGACGTGACGGAGCAACAATGGAGTAAATGGGTGGGTCGTTACAAAGTAAAAGCACTTCTTGGCCCCAAGAAAGTTGATTATTATTTTGAAGTATTATAAGTATAAGTTTTGAACAAGTAAGTAATTTTACATAAGTATAAAGTATTAAAGAATAAATTTAAAAGCGAATTAAAGAATAAGTTTAGAACGGATGAATTAAGTTTCACTTTGTTTTAAAATCGAAGTCGAGTTTTCTTTTATGCTAGCATGTTATTTATATTAGCTTCTGTTTCTTTGCTATTTTCTAAGCATGAGTAGCTTTACATGTTTAGCATTTCAGTCTTTTAGATGAGTATGAGTAGTATTTCTTTACGAGCATTCGGGTTTAGACTTCTTCGATTACATGCATATTCGAGGTTTGTGAGTTAGATAAGCTTACTAAGTAATTTTGCTTATAGTTGCATTTTCCTCTTCAGAGATAAAGGAAAGGAAAAGTTATGCAAAGGAAACAAGGAGGTGCGGATGGATGTGATGCTGGACTATAATCTTGGGACCTAGCATAAGGATTTATTAAGATTGTCATTTATTAAGAATGTATTAGATGAGTCATTTAGTCTTCATTGCTAGTTAATTGTATGTTTTGAGTTCTCCGAGAGTTTAGGAATTTCTATCAACATGTGAACAAGGATAGTTAAGTAAAGTTAGTAGCTAGCCCTCGCCCTCCCGGTAGTGAGGAGGTGAGGGTGGTGTGTTAACAAAAGCAGATGTCGTCTCGTACACAACATTTGATACATAAGGCTTTGAATGCATAGGAAGCGCCTTCATGTCCTCAATCTCCTTTGATGTCTTTGGGGACATCTCTTTAGATAAAGCTACTCCATGTCTAAAGGTAAGAAACATTTTTGAGTTTTGCATTCTAAAATGAGCAAGGATGTCTATATATAAAGCTTGGGATAGACACAACATTTTTCTCTTTCGATCCTTATAACTGATCCAAGAATGTGTGCACATTCTCCTAAGTCCTTCTGTCAAATTGTTTGGATAACCATACCCTCCCTTCACGTCCTGACATTGTTGGATTAACAAAATATCATCTATATAGTACAAAATACCACCACATTTCCGTTACACTTCTTGTATACACAAGACTCATCAGGACAATGAATAAATTCATATAGTGGATTACTTCATTAAACGGATGTTCCAAGATCTTGAAGCTTGCTTTAGTCCATAAATGGATCGATTGAGCTTACACACTAGATGCTCTTTGCCCTTTTCAATGAATCCTTACGGTTGCTTTATATGGATGTTTTCTTGAGATTTCTAAGGAAAGCTGTCTTGACATCCATTGCCAAATCTCATAATCCATATGAGAGGTAGTCGGATAGACTTCTAAGCAGAAAAAGTCTCCTGTCGATTCCTCTTTGGTATACCTCACCTTGCTTTGAAGGTTTCTACCTTCCCATCTGTCCCTCTTTTCCTTTTGTAGATCCACTTGCATCCAATGACTTTTACACCATCGGTGGTTCTACAAGCTCCCAGACATTATTAGAGTATCTTTTGCCAAGATTCTGCATCTATATCTTGGAGTGCTTCATCATATATGCGGGGATCAGGTTCATGTTTACCGGATCAAGTCCAAGACTCTCCCAAAACATGGATCTCTCTGTTACCTTACACCTCCCACCCTCCCTACGACGCTACACTGTGACAGTGTATCATGTATCATATGCACTGTTGATTGCAGCTTCATCTTGTTGTTGATAGACATCCTCTAATTTCTTCTAGAACTATTTCACTCATGGGCTTATGGTTCATTACATAATCTTCTTCTAAAAATTGAGCTAACAATGATCTTATGATTTTAAGATTATAAAACAAACTACCTTCGTTTCCCTTAGGATATCCAGCGGACAAACTTACATACATGATTCCAACATCGTATCCTTGACATACATGTCGGACTACCCCATATCCGGATATGATTCAGACTAGGCTCCCATTCCATAATTTCATGGGAGTAGAAGGAACTACTTTCGTTTCTAAAGTATATCCCAAAACGAATTTGGTAATTTGAATAACTCATCATCGATCTAACCATTTCCATAAGAGTCCTATTCCTTATCATCTCCCATTATCATGGGTGTACAGTGGAGCCATCGATTGATCATCCGACTTCGATAAGTAATTCCTAAACTCCTCGAGTGGCCACTACACACCACGAATCAGTGTCTTGATACTTTACCAAGACGTTTCTCCACATGCTATATTCTTTGAACTTGTCAACATCGATTCTGGTGTCGTATCCGGTAATGTATCCTTGAATAATCTATACGAAGTATTCATAACCACCTCTTGCTCAGAGAGACATAGGACCATCACAAGTCGAGAATTTAATCTAATGCATCTTTGGCTCTATACCCTTGGCCATAAAGGTCTCTTGGTTATTTTACCTTCAGCAGATTCACATGTTGGAAAGTTTTCCAACTCTAATGAACAATAGTCCATAGTCCATTCTCTGAGCCTTTGAATCTACTTAAATTAATATGTCAGCCTTAGATGCCGATATGTTTAGTTCATCTCTGAAGGTTCTTTTCTCTTATTAGAGTTAGAAGATGTGTTATTAATTTCCATATTTTGCTTTATGGGAGAAATTAGATTTAAAGTGTATAAATTGACAATGTGCGAGCGGATAATTCACCTTATTTCTCTTTATAACCACATTTTACTAAAAGAAACGAATATCCATCCAATTTAGATGAAATTAAATTCTTGGGTATATCAAGACAATTTCTTAAAACCAAATTTCTATTCCTATCAAAAGATAAGTAGAGCGTCTCCCATCGCTTTAGCAGTCCACCTTAGTAGCATTCCATGTAGATATCTCCATCAAATAGGTCGGTTTCACATGGTGCGAAAATTGGCATGATGATCGATTGGCTCCGTATCTATACGGTCTGGTAGATAACACCGCTAAATATGTTTCAACAACTAGAGTATGAGATATACCTTATTGTTCCGTTCACGAGACGGACAAGCTTTCAATGTCGTTGCTTGCAGATGAAGCACGCCCTTTGGCTTCTTCTTCATTCCAACTTTTCTGCACCGCTCAGGTTTATTCATCTATGCAAAAGACCTTCTTCTTCTTCTTACCTTTTCGACTTAAGTAGAACCATTTTCAACATAGTGAATCTGAAGCGTGTGAAATATCCTTCACGTAGACACGTTCCGAAGTTCCGTAGTACTCTCTTTTGTTCATGTTATAGTTAGTGCGTGAATCTCAAAACTTGGGTAGCGTTGGAAATTATATACCTAGGTTTCTATGATTTCTCCTCCAAGAACTTGTATTTCATTCAGATAAGACATCATTTTGAGGATATGGTCCCTTCGGTGTCCCTTTGACATGGTGGTGTCGTTTTCTCTATTGCCTCTTGCTATGGTGCTAATTTGACTGGTGCCCGAGTTCTTTGAGATTGTTCATTATATCATAAGCTGTTGGTAAATCTTGATGATGTTGATACATATGCATAGATGCGCCATCTCATCGCCTTTACCCATTTCTTATGATACTCAATCTCCTCCTCGAGAGAGTTACCATCGTGCATCGGGGTGACCTCGGTCGATCGAACTTATAGCTTTCGGTGGAACTATGTCAGGTTTCTTTTCCAATCAATATAGTTGGGACATTTAAGTTTGTTCTCTTCGGTATAATGGCTAGTGGGTTGAAAGTCATCCTAAGAATCACAAAAATAAACTTTGGTCAAGACTCTAAATTTAAAATAATATTGATTCCTCAAACAATACTATTTTAAATTAAACAATACCTCAAATCACGTGAATATTGCATGTAACGACCATCATTTTAGAGGAGGGTGTGACCATTAATTTTATTATCTTGTCATCTTTATGACAAATAAAATTAATAGTTGGTTTCTTTAGTCACACAAAATAATAGATGCGGATAGGATACTATTGAATCGTCTAAGTGTATACCATTACTTGATACTAAGTCCATCAAATAGGATGCCCTTGAGTTGGAGAAGATCACACGCCTAAATAATTTTCTATAACCATCCATAAAGGAAGTTTGATCTAGTGATCGACAAACCCATCCGTTGTGGGGGAGGCACTCAACACCGCAGTCGATTGCATCACTTCTTACAAGCAGTAATGGAGACCATGAGATTTATTAAAATCCTCTCCAACTTAGTTATTTAAAATGAGGATTTTTAACCTATCTAGCATACATCACATGCATATAAACATCACGATAAATAAAAGCAATAAATTTAGAAATTAATTTTCCAACTATTATGGTCTTTTCCATCACTTTGTCTTGATGTTCACCCTAATGCTCCAAGCTCTTTATCCACCATACATGAAGTTGATCGATCCTTCCCTTTCTTATTACTAGCCTACGGTGCTCCAAAACGTACTGCTGCAAGAATTCGATCCATCGATCATTGTCATATTGATCCTATATATGTACAATATTCTAAAAATAAAATTCAAAATATCCTCTTATTTTTATACAACTCAATAATGCCTTGACATGTCAGGGTCCCACACGAATAGCCATAATGGTTAGAGTCTACCCAAAGGTTGGCACATCCTACTACTATCACCCTAAATTATATATGACATGTGCATAACCTATTTGAATTCTAAAATACGAGGCCAACCCTAGCTCGCCAATTGTTGGTTAGTCCTAGAAAAATCGTCTGGTTCCACAAAAATTTTTGTACAAGTGTGAACCTTTCCTTAAATAACCTATTATATTGTTATTTAGAAGTTAAATTAGAATCGCAGAGGACTTAACATCATTGATTCCAAATTTAACATATCTGTTCTTAATGGTTGGTTTGGATTTGAATCATAAGCGGAACTTAACACTATTGATTCAAATCTACCTAGATTATTAATTCCATAAATATTAATTTCCAAAATTGACTTCCAACTTGGATAGAGGGGAAGACTTACACCATCGCGAAAGCCTTTTAAGGAAACTAATATTTATTTACTTAAATAACTCTAGGTTAACTGAAAAGAACAATCGAATCCAATTCGAAAAGAAGAAACAAAATCAAAAATAAATTTGATTAAACTAGATCTAATTGCCTCTTGTATTTAGAATTCATACAAAGGAAAATAACTAGCATGATGAAAAATACTAGTTATACCTTCTCTTTCTAAATTAATGATCTGAGATCTTACTCGTATCGCCTCGCCTTGGGCCGTGGCTAATCCTCAAGATGACACCACCGAAAGAGTCCTTCCTCTTCCTCTAGAATTCGACCACCACCACCAAGGAGGAAGAAGTGAAGGGAAAGGGAGAGAGAGGAGAGACCACCAAGAGATCACCCACAAGAGTAGGTCTCTCATGAAGCCCCATCACCTCTTCTTATATTACTTAAGGCAAATAAGGAATAACTTTTACAAAAATAAATCATCCAAGAGTTTTTCCTTTTCCTTTTATTTTCCTTTTCTTTCCTTGATTGAATCAATCACCAAAATTAATTGGATGATGATCTTATTTTTTATGGCGGCCACTTTGCTTGGGTACCAAGCAAGGTTGGCCAGCCCCCCAAGAAGAAATAAATAATTATATAAAATAAGAAAAATTCTTATAAATTTTCTCTAATAGTTAAAAAGGAAAGTTCTAAAATTAAAACCATGTTTTAAAATTTAAAACTTCTCTTATAAAATTTCTTTTTAACATGGTGATAGAAAATTTAAATTTTAAAACTTTTCCCTTTTTTCTTAAACCATGAGGATGGTAAAAAGGAAAGTTTAAAATCTTTTAAACTCTATTTAAACACGTGACCTAATTCAAATAAGGAAAGTTTTTAAAAATTAAAATCTCTCTTTTAAAACTTATAGTTTTTACAAAGAGAAGATTTTTAAAAATTCAAAACAATCCTCTATTTGACATTGATCTTTGGCCCAAGCTTGGTCAAGCCAGGCCGACCCTATAAGAGTGAGCCGACCATTGCTTGGTCACCAAGCAATGGTCCGACCCTTCTGGACACCAAGAAGCCTTACATTTGGATGGACTTGAGGCTATAATGAGGACGACAGGACCTAGAGGAGAATTGGTTTTGGCCTTCAGCTGAGTATCCGTCTGCTCGCACACAACTCAAGTTCATGACAACTCATTCCACTAAAGAGTTATATTCACTACCAATCCCAAATTACATTATGGGTCCTTCTTATCATGAGTGTGTTAGTCTCACATGTTTAAGAATTCACTACAATTAAGTATTAACTTACTTAATTAATATCTAGCTCCAAGAGTAGTACCACTCAACTTTATTGTCATGTTGGACTAGGTCCACCTGCAGGGTTTAACATGACAATCCTTATGAGCTACTCTTGGGGACATTCTCAACCTAGATAACTAGGACACAAATTCCTTCTATAATCAACAACACACACTATAAGTAATATCATTTCCCAACTTATCGGGCATATTGATTTATCGATCTAAACATCACCCTTTGATAAGTCAAAGAAATAAATATTAAATATATGTGCTTGTTATTATATTAGGATTAAGAGCACATACTTCCATAACAACTAAGGTCTAGTTCTTTTATTAAGTCAGTACAAAAAGAACTTACCTAAATGATCCTACTCAATACACTTAAAGTGTATCAGTGTAATTTATTAATCAAGATAAACTAATACTTAATTACACTATGACTATTCTGATGGTTTGTTCCTTTCCATTTTAGTCGTGAGCAATTTGTTTATAATTTATAGAGAACCGACAACATGATCTTTTGAATGTGACACCACACTCCATGTTGTCTACTATATAATTAATTGAACAATTACATTTAACAAATAAATGCAGATATTGACCAATGTGATTCTTTTATTTCAACAAATAAATGTTTACAAAAGCTTGGCTTTTAGTATACACTCTAACACTTTCAAGTTTCGGTGCTCAAGATGAGTAATTATGATAATTAAAGTATCAAGATGAAGGTACTTCTTGGAGTTCATGATGTTTGGGAGGTTATAAAAAAAGGCTACATCGAGTATGATGACTGGACACTATCTCCGACAAAAAAAAAAAATAGTATGAGAGATTTAAAAAAGAGAGATAAGAAGACTCTTTTCTTCATTTATCAAGCTTTAGATGAGGATGGTTTTGAGAAAATCTCAAGTACTACATCATCCAAGCAAGCATGGGAAAAGCTCTAAGTCTCGTATCAAGGAGAAGAAAAGGTGAAAAAGTATGCCTTCAAACATTAAGAAGTCAATTTGATGCTCTTCGTATGAAAGAAGGAGAATTGGTATCTGATTATTTTTCTAGAGTTTCTACTTTTCCCAATAAATTGAAGAGAAATGGTAAGAAACTGGAAGAAGTAACTATCATTGAGAAAATTCTTTGATCATTGGATTCAAGATTTGATAGTATTACAATCATCATTGAAGAAACCAAAGATCTACAAGCCATGACGATAGAACATTGGGTTCACTACAAGCTTATGAAGAAAAGAAAAAGATAAATGAAGAGATTACTCAACAAATCCTTAAGACAACTCTTCAACTAACTAAGAAAGATGAAAGCTTCAATAACAATAGAAGTCAACGTGGAAGAGGTCATGGATATAGACGAGGTCATTCTAATGAGCAAGGATGAGATTCTAATAACAACAATGAAAGAGAAGAAAATTCAACAAGAGGATATGGAAAAGGATACATAAACTCGAGATATGACAAATCTCAAGCTAAGTGCTACAATTGTAATAAGTTTGGGCATTATGCTCGAAAATCCAGATCACCTAAGAATAAAGTATATGAAAAAGTAAACTATATGGAAGAAAAAAAAGAAGAAGACGACACCCGACTGCTAGCATATAAAGATAATGAAAGAGGTGAAGATACAATATAGTATCTTGACACGGGTGCAAACAATCATATGTGTGGGAAAAGAAACATGTTTGTAGAGCTTGATGAATTAGTTGGTGGTAATGAATCAAAGATTGACGTAAAAGGCAAAGATTACATTCTCATCAGTTTGAAGAATGGGAAACATGAATTTATCTTGAATGTTTTCTTTGTGCCAAATATGAAGAGCAACATCTTAAGCTTAGGACAACTCTTGGAAAAAGGATATGATATTCATCTAAAAGATAGTATGCTCATCTTGAAAGATGATATTGGTTACTTAATTGCTAAGTGATCCTGTCCGAACGGCTGACTCAACGGACGCTGGGCACGTGGCGCTCTCCGGTTGCTGATGTGGGTCCGTCTGACTCCGGCAATCGAGCTGGGAAGGGGTTCCGTGGCGACCCTCGAAGCCTTCAAGTCGAATAGCCAGTGGTAAAAGAAAGTGACTCAATGCTGTAGAATGTACCTCGTGATCCTCTATTATATAGAAGGACGGTGGAGCATCTCACCACAACGAGGTGAGCAGGTTAACTCGATTACTGCTGGGTGTGTTACATACAGCAGCGTACCGAGTCGCGCCTTTTTATGGGACAAGACCTACCCTGCTGTCGGGAGAGAGATCAGTCCGACATAGACGACTTGGCATCGGTGAACGAAGATGTTCTGTTCTGTTCCTTCATCTTTACTGGCGGCGGCGTCCCGGCAGCCGACCATCGTCGGGGCAGCTTCATCCTTCTATCTTCACTCGGCCCCGGAAGCGTCAAGTCGCTTCGCTAAACGCCTTTGCACATCGCAAACTAGAGACTTCCCGTGCCTTCGCTCCGCCGCCGACATTGTTCGATTCAGCCACTTTAGTGCTTCCGGGCCTTACCTCGTGCATATTCACCGCGGTTGGTCCGAGGTGCCGGCTGTCGTCGGCCCATATTTTGACTCCCCGGCATAACCCCCAAATGGGGTCTCGTTGACTCGGATCACTTGCTCTCCCCGAGTCTAGTAGTCGGGGAAGAGGAGACCGAACTGGGCCGTAGTCATGATGCTAGGCCTTTGCGTTCGTAGGCCGGCGGAGTAGCACTACCATCCGCATGCAGATAATCTCAGCGCTCTGTAGTGTTCTCTTTGGAATCCTATGTCCAGTTGTCTCCCCTCTACTACGGCCACACGCCTGCCGCCTATTGTGTTGAACTACTGAAACGTGCCATCTCCATTGGCGAACGGCATTTGTCGGTATGATATTTTGATGGGAAATGACGGCATATCCGATGGGACGATGGGAAAATGAGAGCCGGAGGGTTGTGATGACGGACCGTTTGAAATGAGCAGTTATCGGATGATGACCTCGATACTCTCGATGTTCGTCCTTACTGGCTTCATCCTCCTCCGCCTGCTCCTAAGACCTCATGACTTCCCAACCTCCAAGCAACCTCGCCTCAACCTTCTTTCTTTAACTCCTGTGCCCCGCCGACCTCATTGCGAAGCTCCTTCGTTTCCCTAACATTCCTTTGAATCTTGTCGCTCACGGCTGAACCTCCTCCAATTCCTTGATCCGAACCTGTGGTCCCGTATTCTATTCTTGTTGAAGCCGGCCCCGAAGTCTTTATGACCGGGACTATACTGTGAGAGGTCGCTTTCGAGTTACGAGACCGCCTCCCCGCCTCTACATTCCTTCAGAAACCACCAAATAGTATTAGCCACGGCGCCGTCGCCACTAACGACTAAACTACGGTACGGTTCTTTTTCGACCAACAATATAAATTTTTTGACCGAACTCTGCAACGCCTCTATCAGTTGCGACTACTTATCGCGTCCCAACTCCGCGTCGAACTAGTTAGAACTCATAAGAGGTCACGAAAGTGATAAGCCCTCCCAAGATTTATCCCAAAAAGCAGTGAACAATTCCAGTTCAATTTAGGATAGGTTAGGTTTAGTCCATTCTTCGATATATGCCACGAAAACTCACAAACATGAAGGAGCATTTTCTATCTATGGCTCGCTCTGACCATGGCCGATGCGAGGCTTCGATCCAACGTCGCACTCGCTGAACGCAAGTCCTGACTCGGAGAACTATATGGTCACGGCCTTTTTATTTAGTCGGTCCTTGCACGTACGATCCACCGATCTTCATAAAGATGGATAGTGTTCTCATCTCATCCTCCTTTTGTTCTAATTCTGTTTAAGCTTTCGGTAGAATGTATGCGCTACAGCTAGGCACCGAAGCAGCTCAGAAGTGAAAAATTGAGTGTGGCAGAGGCGGGGTCCGCCTTGATCCAATCCATCATCCGAATTATGTGGGGACCAGGACCAAGCCAGGGCCGGCTACTCACCCTCTCCTCCTCGCCTAGGCTGAACGCAGCTCGGCACGGGCAAAAAGTCGATGATGGCTACTCAGCGCCGCAGCCCGGACCATCACTCAACTGGACGACGATCGTGATGAGCATGCTCGCCGGGGCACGTTGCGGCGGTTCCCTACTTGAAGCACCGGCCGGCGGGCGGCTCGGGCTTGCTCGGGACGGTTTCTCTCATGGCTCTCAGGTGCCAAGCCCCGGATCCTTGACTCGTGCCAGCGCGCATGGGCGTTAGTCTTCCTCGTCGGTGGAGCCTGGGCCACTCGACAGGATGTAAGGCGACACAGCGCTCATGCCGTTAACCCTTCTCGAGGCGGCCAAAGTGTTCACGCGAGACGCGCACGAGGAGGAACCTGTGGGCTGCAAAGGAAGGGTACGATAAAAGCCTCTCTGCTTGCAAAGCCAGCTAGCGGGAAAATGCAATGCTCCTCGGCTATCTTTGTTCAGCGTTAGCACCTTCATGATGCCTCTTTTCCTTTGTTCTTTGTTCGAATTAAGCTCACTCTGCTACTGTTCACTGTTCTTAACACTGTAAATTCACTTTTAGGCTAAATGAAGAACTAACCTTGTTAAGGTTAATCTATGAAGGTGCCGCTAGGAGGATAATTCGGTTGCAAGAGGCCGCCCGGACGGAGATGAATTGAAAAAACTCAAGGCCGCGGGGGACAGCAGACAATCGACGACCGCTCTAGAGAAGGCCCGAGCAAGGTCGTTCGGCTCGAAGCGATGGTCAAACAACGAGATAAGGATATCAGGGATCACCGACTCGGCGTCACTGGGCGGCGGGCCATCAGCGACATGGATCAATGAAGGTGGAGATCGAGAGGCCCGAAGAACAAGCGACAAGGATCTGATGCTCTTACGCCACAGGAAAGGAAGCGTTACGATCGTCTCTTGAGATTTGACGTAATTTCCAAAATTTGATGGAGGTGGCCAGCGCAGCGCCGCCCATAAAAGAATATCAAGAGAGTGCCTGGTTAGTGGTTGCTCGGTAAGGCGATCCGTCAAGGATTTCGAGAGAAGCCCGGAAGATATCCTCATCACAACAGGCGGCGGATGGATTATCAAGACAAGGGCACCGCTAGCGGTATGCACTCGCCCGCCCATATTCCGAATCGTGATTCGGTGATAACGTGATAGCCCAACTGATAAGCTTTAATAGATAATCTTTCCTTCCTGTTTTCAGCCGCTCGCCCAACTTCAGTCAGTAGCTTTTTTGGTTAGCCCTGTGCTTAATAGATAACCTTTTCCTTTCCTTCAATTTTGTTTTGGCAAGAATATTTTCCACTATAATCTTTTTTTCCTTTCCTGCCTGTTGTTGTAAAATCCTCAAACGGCACATCTCAAGTCGAGAGTAACGTTCTTAATGTCGATGGCGCAACTCTCAGCAGCAGCCACTTTAATCTGTCTTTCATCGTCGTTGGCGGCCATTCGTACCTCTTTCGCTCGTAGGTCAGATTACCGACGCCATAGATGTCAATTTCTCTGCCGGCCTATAGAAGGCCTCGTTTTATAATTTTATCCGTCCGACGGTTTATATAAGGATATTTAACGTCGCTTAGTCGACGCCTGGGCGTTTATCTCCTTTATAACGCCGTCTGAGTCACGCCTTCCGGTCCCGCTTATAGCTCGGGCTCGATGAGACGGAGAGCCTCGTCACCGCTCTCCCTATTTTGCGCCGCCGCGGCCGGACTCTCCAGGCGTTTATAAGGCTCCTCGATATTTATAACTGCGTCGGCGGCGCCTTCCGCGGGGGGCCTCGGCGTCGTCTCTCCCTCTCGATAGCCGTAAACTTGGCGGACCCTTCGGCCGGCTAGAGCTGTTTTCACCCGGTATCTATAGCTCGCCTCGCTTGCTTCGGGCTTCAGCGTTTATAAACGGCGGGCATTAGATAGTCCTTCAGTCTTCGCCGCGGATATTTAGAGAATTTGCGCGTGCCCGCCTTCGCAGACCGATATTATTAACGGAGTCGACGGTAGCCGGGACGGCTGCTCGACTAACGGAGCCCAAGCCGCGGACGGTGCTTCGCTCGACATATAGTCGAGCCTCTCGATGAGTCTCTATCGGTCTTCGCCCCTTCATTTCCTAGCGGGTCTGAGGCTGCTCGATTAGATGTCCGGACATTAAACGGAGCCGGCTCCCGGTCTTTATGCGGATGGCCCGGCCGTATGATAGAGCGCGCCCTGCCTGCTCGACATTAAGCCTTGGCTCGAGGCTTCCTTACCGACGCCATAAGCCGTATGCGGCCCGGCCGATATTTAGCGTAACGTCGCGACGACCTCGCTCGCCTTAGAAGCTCCGTCGACATACGTCGAGCTGTCGGTCTTCGACGACGGCCTTCCGCTTATAGCTCTCTCGGCTTTAAGTCTCGATTTTAACCGGGTTTCGCCTCGGACGATTATGCAGCGGCCGCTTGCGCCGGCCTTCGGCTCTTTTTTTAAGCGGACGCGCCTCGCTCTCGGACTCGGCCGGCGGGCCTTCGTTTATAAACCCGTTTATCGCACGGCGTCGACATTTAACGCCTAACGCGTCCGAACTCGGCTCGACGGCTTCGGGGCCTATATTGGCTTGCCCTCGATATTTAGCGTTACGTTCGACTGACCTCCGGCCGACGACTATAGACCCCTTATTTAACGGTAATAACGAGCTAACTGAGACTGACCCGCATTCGACGGATTTATAGATGTCGAGTCGACGGCCCGTCTAGCTACTCGGCTCGACGAGCGGCCCGTGCCTCGATATTGCGTTAAGCCAGCTGCGGTCCGACGGCCTCCGGCCTCGACGCTTTAAATATGACGCAACCTTCGAGGAGGACAGCTCCAACGGGAACTCGGCGCTCGACCTCTTGGCTTTAACTCTCGCGGATGCTCAACCCCTCGGAACCCTTCGACATCCGGACATACGGCTCACGTACAGAACATTACCTCTGGGCGACCTCGGGATTTCGATATTCATTGCATGGGTAAGGCGGCATCTTCATCCAAATATAATATCCGGCTTCAGGATAATTGCGCCGCGAGCTTTTCAATAAGAAGGGGTGAGTTTGCTCAGCTGTCGTGCCTCACGCTTGCTTATAGACCAGAATATTCGACACGGCTGATGTCTCGCATCGCTTCCGGGCAGTATGACGCGACCAAATCCGGACTAACGTTCGCGTCGACCACGTTCCTCCGTTTGCGTTGTTGCTTGCTCGGCGACCATAACCGCCACCTTCATGGCCAGCTCGGGTGGTCGCTTCGGCGTCTTCGCTTGGGCTCGGCTAAGGCATGAAACGACTTGAACTCTCCTCCCTCCCTCGTAAGAATTTATTTCCATTTCGTTACTTCGCTACTCCTCGATCAACTTGCCGGTCGTTCGCAATACCAAGCTTGGCACGATTTACAATACCCGGAATTGCCGCCCATTGTCAGCCTGGACTTTCCCAAGAATATTGTTGGTTGACCGTGCTGGTGGGAAACCAATCGGCATCTGTTCGTGTCCGAGGATGCGAACGTATCGTTGTACCGATAAATTCTGCGGAATCCGTTCGTCTGTTGGTAACCGGCCTGGGCTGCCTTCGTAGCGGCTCGACCGGCCCTAGCATTAATCGACTAGCCAAAATTTTCGGCTCGGCATGAGGAATTGGCCATACGGAACTGTGATGACAATATCTATTTCCCATTGATGGCCATGAGAGGCTGGTTGAACGGCGCAACGGCATAAAAGCGCTACAAGAGCTCGTCCTTCTTCCAGACGACTGTCGATCCGATCCTAATGTACGATGTGTGTGGGACCGATTCACAGGAACCGTGAGAAAGTCTGAGAAAGTAAAGCGATCGCGGCTTCTTAGAGGTTGGGCATCGGGTGATGGTGACAGAGAGAGTCAACCTCTACGTCATATGGGTGTCCGCGTCGCACATCAGGTCGGGGCCACCAAAGCCACCCAAGTTGAGACCTCGAAGCTTGCCCATCAATCACCTCTTTGTTAAAGCCTGCGTCCGTGGGCTAGGCTTGCATACAAGCGCTGTAAAGGAGTAGGCACTTGGTGACCAACCATGAAGAAGGCGTGGATTCTCTCAAAGCAAAGGGCATGTTAGGCCTATGCAGCTTTATATTGCATGCATGTTCCACGGAGATATGATCGCATTCGGACTAATATCTCTATATCCGTGCCCCATCAACCTTCCATACTTGAGGGACCCATCCACTTCCGTTCTTTCGAGCTTCCGCCTTGGATCAATCACGCATCGGCGCGATGCCGAGTGGCTGCCTCGCAAGCTTCCGGCTCGGCACGGCCAAGGTTGCCAAGGTTGCCTTTGATACAATCCATCAAATGCTGGCGGCTGGTTTAGTGATGTTCAACCACTTAACTCCGTCACATTTGATGAGCTGCCGGGCCTACGGATTCGATTCATATTCATTACGGCCCGGCTATTGGTTTTGATATGATGGTATGGTATCGAAATATGACCTCGCAAGCACGAATAGCGGGCGAGCAAAGAGGCGCATGGTGAGCGAGATTCAAAGATCTTTTAAATGTGATAAGAGCACGAACGCTCGTCGCCGCAACCGTCATCTTGGCGTCACAATCAGAGGATAGATAAATACAAAGTGGTTCACCAATAGTCGGCTTGGATAATACCGGAAGAATCTTGGAATGCTCGATCACATTCTTCCAGTGATTGTAGCTTCAAGATTGAAAAGCGCGGAGGCTCGGACGGCTGAGATGAATGGGCATTATCGGCGGCAGGTCGAAGCCTACACTCTCAGATTTTCTCGCGCATATCAGAGTTTCACCTTCTTGGTGCCGATTTGCGATGCCCCGGGCGGTTTATCTATGTATGCTGAACCCAGCCGCTTTTGCTTGCATTACAAGGTTCGGGATTTAGCTTGATCCAGCGGTGCTGTTGGAAGGTTTCTTCCATATCCTCAAGAGATGAAGAAGTGGAATAGTCCACATGTCGTCCACATAAACTTCTAGATTCCATGTCGATTCACGATCCACTTGCTCAATACTTCATCAATGGACTACCGTGGCCCTTTAACGAATCAACGCATTATAGCAAATGTGGGTCTGGGGTTTTTCTTGATCTTCACCGCTGCTCGTGATAGCCCATAGAGCCGAGCATATAGATTCCCCGGCATTTCACCGAGTACGGATGATCTCCGTAGATAAAATCTTCGGGTGACTTGCTGAGATCAAATCTATGCACACCTCTCCACTTGTTGCTGCTGCAGACTACAGCTGCATAACCACACGGTCGAGCGCACCTCACTGCTTTTCCGCGGCTTCCGGCCTTTTCGTATCCGGAAAATCTCTGGTCTTCAGTATTTGCAAATCGGCGGCGTCGGCTTATCGTCCCATCAGCCGACAGCAACTCTCCATCAGGCCAATGATATCGGAACCGCACCGCCAGTTTCCAATTGGGTTTGCATCCGACTCGACAGATTTGACTGTAAAGATCCTTGGCTATCGGACCGGATCTTGCAAAATCGGAGCGTCGCCAATGATAATCGGCAGAGCCAGGTAATTGGCACCTCCTTCTTTCTTTCGACATAAGCAGGGTGGCTTCTCTCGCCGGGTTGATCCGGGCCTTCGCGGCGGATACGGCTTTTGATCTTCTCGACATCAGCCAGTGCCGACCTGTACTTACGCATTTTACTCACCGGAGAACCCTTCAAGATAACGCGACCTCGCCGAGTCGGCCAAATAACGCCGTGGAGAGGAGTCAGAGTCGACTCCAACAGTTTGTAAGCGGTTTTGTCCGAGCGGCGGCTCCCCCGAGCGGCCCACAGAGCTGAGGCCGGAGGTCAAATTCTGGAAGCGGCCCTCAGAAACCTCAGCGAGCACTCAGACCCGGGTCTGGCAAGTATTATGATATTCTGATCGCGTGTTTACGGGCCACGGGTCACAAACAAATCGCGTATATCGCCACACCGACCGAATAATTTGACCACGCCGCAGTCGTGGAGTCTCTGTCCAAGTCGAAACCCCTCCGGAACCTACGTTCTCGTTGACGCTGAATGAATCTAAAGGGGGCTGCCCTCTCTTTCTTTCTAGCGTCGTACCGGACGCTCGCGGCAGCGCTCGATCTCGCTGGCAGAGTATTGAGAATGGGCGGGATTACATCCTCGCTTCTGGCGCGGCTTTCTCCGCCTCGGCCATCTGGAAGCATGAGTTTGTTCTGTGTCGTTCTTCCAAGGCCTACTGCTTACCACCGAATCGGAGACCGTTCTCCTCCACCCTGTCGTGGAGGAAGCTGTGTCCGTCCATTAAAGGGTGAAGATGCCATGGAAGACCTTTTACTTGATAACCTGTGTTGTATCGTCCTCGGCGGCATGAGGCCACTTGAGGTGAAGGCACCCACCTTGCATGGGGACTGCGTGGGGATCGGATCGACGCCTCTGGTCACTAAGGAGCTACGGCATGAGTCAATACGTCTAGTCCGAGACCGTCGCTGTCCGCCATGCTTGTGGCACCTTCGCCTCTTCCACGTTGATGTATCGTCATGGAGCATGTGATCGTAATCGTATGCCTTGAGTCGGAAAAACCCCATCCACTCAGGCCTTGTGTGTGAGGCATTCATCATGTTTCTGGCGGGCTATGGAATGTCCGCCGCCACTTTCAATCGCGCGGATGTATAAGCGGATCTCTTGCTTGTTGAATGTTAACCGTACACTCTGTGCGCCTACCGGCCGGCTTGCAAAAATGGAGGAAGGCCGTTCGAGTCATAGGCCGGGTGATGGATCCGGTCAAGAACCTCCAAACCATCGCTGGCCGATCCGGAGGTGGAGAAAACTCAACACTTTACTCCATACCGGTATTGATGAGTAAGGCGTTATAGTTATCGACGCATTATCATCTGGCAGGTGTCCATTATACACTACTCTGTCGTCGTGGAGGCACAGAGGCTTGGCGGAGGATGGCTAAGGATCTCTCCGATAGCCTCCGAGGTCGTCCTGGCCACTGCGGCAGGGCTTCCTTTCCGTCCCTTTTAAGCCAGGCATTCTGGCATTTATCTCCATGAATCGAGAGATCGTCTGGCTGATTTGCGACAGGGGCTGGAATGAGGCGTGTACAGCGTGTGCTTGGCCTTGTACCTCGACCCGAGGCGTGACGATGTTGCTCGGTTCGTCGACGCCTTTGCACCATCGCCTGCCTTTTCGTCCGTAGTCTCCTGCCCTTATCTGCCCTTATCTTATCTGATCAGGCGCGCCAGTTCCCTCAGGCGAGATGAGGCTGCCATGTTGTAAGGAGCCTCGAGAGTGCTGATGCAGGGTCGCGGCACCCTTGCCGCGGATGACGGGGGCTCGAATTGCCAATGGGGCTGTCTTTCTGAACGTATGTGCGGTAAGCACGCGCGGGGGACTGCCTTGCGCCAAACGACCGGATGTCGGTCGGCCCAAGACGGAATGTTGTTCCACCCTGACCTCAAGTCCCAGTTCTTGTGGTCTCCACGATCAATGTGTCTGGGCCGGGAAGGGTTCGGCGGACCGCATATAGTCGGTAAGGCCAACCGTCCGCAATGCTTTATATAGAGTAAAGAAAGTGTATTTCGTATGTGTTGTCGTAACGCATGACCCCGCCCGCATAATCCCTACTGGGAGGGACAACAAATTTATTGTCTAGAGGGTACAAGCCGACTTGCCTGGCCGGACTATGGACTATGATTGTTCCTGCTCTCCTTTACCCACCGCCGGCCCGGGGTCTGCGGGGATTGGGCCCAACCATCCGCTACGGTGGGCGGCACGCCTCACTGCCTCTCGCCTCGTCCGCCATGCTTGAAACTGGGAGGATCGGCCTTGTTTTTGACATTGTTTCGATTATTTGAACCCCAACTTTGCCTGGGGCGCCATTGCCAAATATTCACCGTCGGTCTCGCTTATCCGGCCGGCCACTTCTTTTTGGCTTTGGACCCCTCAGAATGGGGGTCCCCCGTTCTGACCGCCGGATCACTAAGGTACTTATAACAAGAAATAGAATATTCTTGCTTAATATTCTAAATGATGTTGTCAATTATCTCAAAGCTTGTTATAAAGACACTACTTGGCTATGACATCTTAGATTTGAGCATCTCAATTTCGGAGGACTAGAATTGCTTTCAATGAGGGATATGGTGAGAGGACTACTTTGCATCAAACATCCTGATCAATTATGTGAAACATGTCTACTTAGGAAGCAATTTAGAAAAGGTTTTCTAAAGGAGTCAAGTTCAAGAGCCCAAAAGCCACTTGAATTATACACATTGATGTTTGTGGTTTGATAAAGCCAAGTTCACTTGGTATGAGTAACTATTTCATTCTTTTCACATATGACTTTTCTCGAAAAACTTGGGTGTATTTCTTGAATTAAAAAATCAGAGGTTTTCGACATATTCAAGAAATTTAAAGCTATTATAGAAAAGGAGAGCGGTCTTGAGATTAAAACTATACGATTTGATAGAGGAGGAGAATTTACCTCAAAAGAATTTCAAGAATTCTGTGAATCCAACGGAATATGATAACCTCTGACAGTTCCAGGATCCCCTCAACAAAATGGAGTGGCGGAAAGAAAGAATCGAACCATTCTTGACATGGCAAGGAGCATTCTTAAAAGTAAGAGGCTACCAAAGGAACTTTGTTTTAGAGTATATACTAAAAGCCTAGCTTTTGTATAAACATTTGTTTAGAAATAAAGAATCACAATGGTCAAATACCTACATTTATTTGTTAAGTGTAGTTGTTCAATTAATTTATATTGTAGATAACATGGTGTGTGGTGTCACACACAGAAGATCATGTTATTAGTTCTTTATAAATTATAAACAGTTGCTCACGACTAAGATGGAAAGGAACAAACCATTGGAATAGTCGTAGTGTAATTAGGTATTAGTTTATCTTGGCTAATAAATTACACTAGTACACTCTAAGTGTATTGAGTAGAACCATTTTAGGTAAGTTCTTTTTATACTGACTTGATAAAAGAACTAAACCTTAGTGTCTCTTAATCCTAATATAATAACAAACACATATATTTAGTATTTATTTCTTTGACTTATCAATGAGTGAGATTTAGCTCGATAAATCAATAAGCCCGATAAGTTGGGAAATGATATTACTTATAGTGTGTATTAGAAGGAAACTGTGTCCTAGTAATCTAGGTTGAGAATGTCTCCGAGAGCTCATATATGATTGTCATGTTAAACCCGCAGTGGACTTAGTCACATACCGATGAGGTTGAGTGGTACTACTCTTGGGTTAAGATATTAATTAAGTGAGTTGTCAGTAACTCATTTAATTAGTGGACATTCGACATTTTAAACACAGGGAGACTAACACACTCATAATAAGAATGAGCCCAAAATATAATTTGGGATTTGTGCGGTAGTTCAATAATAATTCTTTAGTGGTATGAATTATTATTAATGAAGTTAAGTTGTGTGTTTGGGGCGAACACGGGAAGCTTAATTTCATCAGGAGACCAAAACTAATTCCTCCTCTCGGCCCCTATCGTAGCCTCTTGTATATAAAGAATTATACCCACCTATGCCCACCTTCTTACCCATCCTAATGGGGCCGGCCAAGATAGCTTGAAACCCAAGCTAGGGCCGACCAAGATCAAAAGGATTGAGCCAAGTTAAAAGGAATTTTATTTTTATTTAAATTTTTTTCTTAATGTGAATATCATGGTTTTAAGAGAGAGTTTAAAATTTAAATCTTTCCTTTTATAGCTTTCTACAAAAAATTAAGAAGAGATTTGAAATCTTTCCTTATTTGTAGATTGAAAGATGAATTTTAATTTTAAGAAAACTTTCCCTTTTTAACCATGTTCATGATTTAAAAGAGAGTTTAAAAAATTAAATAATCCCTTTTATAAGTTTCTACAAAAGATTAAGAAAAGATTTGATATCTTTCCTTATTTGTAGATTGAAAGGAGATTTTAATTTTTAGAGATAATTTTCCTTTTTGGAAATCATCCACATGTTTAAAAGAAAGATTTTAATTTATAAAATTTCCTTTTTACAAATCACCATGAAGGGAAAAATTATTGGAGAAATTTTTTATAAATTTCCGAAAACAAATTAGGAAGTTTTAATTCTTGTGTTAATTAAAACTCTCCTTGTTTTGGAGATTAAAGTGGCCGACCATGTTGTTTAAGAAAAGAGAAATTGATTTTAAATCAATTAAATTTTCTTTTTCAAGGCAAAAGAATTAAGGAAGTTTTTATTTAAATTTCCTTATTTTCCAAGACCAAGGATTATAAAAGAGGGGGTAGAGGTGTCTTCATGGCTAACGACTCTATTCTATTTTCTTCCTCTCTTTTCCTCCTTGGTGTGGCCGGCCCTAGGGTCTCTTCTCCTTCTCTTCTCTTCCTCCTTTGTGGCCGGCGGCATCAACACAAGAGAAGTCCGTGGTGGCCGGTTCTAGCTAGGAGAAGAAGGAGAGAAAGGAGGCTTTGTTTCTAGCATCCCTTGGAGCTTGGTGGTGGTGGCCGAACCTCACATCTCTTGGAGTTTATGTGGTGGCCGAATCTTGCTTGGAGAAAAAGGTGGCTTAGGTGGATTCTCATCTCGGTAGATCATTGCCCACACAACGTCCGGGATAAGAAGAGGAATACGGTAGAAGATCAAGAGATTATTTGCTAACAAAGAAAGGTATACTAGTAATTGTTTTCCGCATCATACTAGTTTTCTTTGTATAGTTATTTTTGAAAATACCAAATACAAGAGGCATATGATTCTAGAGTTTTCAGATTTGTTTCGAATTTGTATTTTTTTTCTTTATTTTTTGAATTTGTGATTCGATTGTTCTTTTTGGTTAACTTAGAGTTATTTAAGGAAATTAAATATTAGTTTTCCTTAAAAGGCTTTGTCTAGGCGGTGGTGGTTGCTCCCATATCCAAGAAGGTCATGTGCCTCGCCATGCAGTTTTGGAAATTAATATTTAATGAAATTAATAACATAGGTGGTTTTGGATCAATAGTGTTAAGTTCCGCTTACGATCCAAATCTAAACCATCAAGAACAGATAAGTTAAATTTGGAATCAATGATGCTAAGTTTCGTCTGCGATTCCTAATTTAACTTCTAAAGAACACAATAGGTTATTTAGGAAAGGTTCGACACTTGTACAAAATTTTTGTACAGTGGAACCGGTACGGTCTTCCTAGGACTAACCAACACTTTGGACAGAAGCGGTTGTATGTGCAATATATTTATCTAACCGATTACCAACGAGTGTGTGGGGCAAGACACCACAAGAAGCATGCAGCGGAAGGAAGCCTAGGATTTCTCATCTAAGAGTTTTTGGGAGTATAGCCCATGTTCATGTGTCTGACAAAGCAAAAAAGTAAATTGAATGATAAAAGTAAGAGGTTCATTTTTATTGATTATAATACTAACTCAAAAGGGTATAAGTTATACAATATAAATACTGGGAAGACAATCATCAGCCGGGATGTCATATTTGATGAAGAAGATGTAGGAATTGTATAATAATTGCACAAAACAATTAAACACTTACAGCGATCTCCTGTAGATCTACAATCGGTGACGGTAGGACATACAGTCGAAAGAACGATCACAAAATTGAAAAACCCTTTATGGTTCACAAACCAAATCCCTCTCTAATGGATGTTCTCCTTCTTTGCAAGACACATAGTCTCGGTAGAATTCTGACAGCACTTCTGTTGTGCTTTGATCTCATTTGCATACATAACGCAACAACCTTTTCCTGATGCATGCATTCCTTTCTCGTCATACACCAATTGCCTTGGGCGCTCTTTTATATAGTGGAAGATGACTCTTCCTCTATCTCCATTAATAGAGGAAGGTGAAAGGGTTGGAAGATGAAGGGGAAAAGGCATCCTTTCACTTTCTTAACACCAACATCTCCTACTCGTTCAAGTCAATCCTTAAAGGTTAATTGGTCACATAGACCATGTTAATCACATAGACTATAAGGTGATCATGTCACAATCTCAAAGCCAAACATTAATTGGTCACAAAGACCGATTAAGTTATATAGACTATTTGACGATCAAATTACGAAGATCAGAGCAAAATTAATTAGTCACAAAGACTAAATAAGAACATTCATTTCATACATTAGGAAAAATGGTTTGTGCGACAGCAAGCACACTGAGAATTATTGCTAAGAAGATTATTGCACCTTACATAGCTACTCTTTAAGTGATCAATGCTAACAAAGTTGTTACACATTACTTAGCTGCTCTTCCAAATGAATTAGAGACACTCTCATTATGACACATAGTCTCTCTCCTGGCGGAACATATCCGTTACCCAAGAAATATCCAATCTCCCAGTGACACACAACAATTATCTAAGAGATATCCATGTCTTGCTTTTTACCTATATTAAATAATCGTCATTTACATCAATATGAACATCTCTAATATATCATAATGACTATTATGTCAAGAGCATGTTCCATATTCAACATTCACAATCATTTCTATACATAATAGAAATGGGTCGACTAGTGAATAACATCAAAAGATGTAAATCTATCTAATCTTCCTTTTTAGGTAGAATCTATTCATTTTAATCAGTCACTTTCCTAGTTATTCTCCATAGACCGAATCATCCATAGCGAATAGGAAACATACTAAAGTAGCAGACATTGATTATAACTTTAAATAGACAGCTAAAAAGCCACTTAGGGTAAAATTGAGATTAACTTATAATCTTAAAGGTCTCACATAGTAGAGAAGTAGGGATTCATTCTCCTACTACCCTCCTTGTCACCATAGCATGCGCGGTTTGAATCACATGCTATGATGTTATTCTCTTTACTAAAAAGAGCATATTTTTTTCTTAAATTTTAACATCATACAGATTTCGATCTAGACATACCTAATGTCTAATCCTGAATTACATAAATGATTTCCAATCTAGCCTTTAAACAGATTCAGTAAATAGTGGTACATTTACTCCGATCATTATATAAATGATCTCATCTTGATACAATTATCAAGGCGACCTTAACTTATAGGCATGTCTCTATTCACAGCTACATAAGTTATCCCATAAGTAACGGTCTTACCTCTATTTATACTTAACAAATAGAGATGATTGTCCATGTGAGTGGACCAATCTCAATCTGCCAACATGCTCATCGAGACTTTAATTCAAAATGTAACAATATATACACTGAATAGATCATGCCATTTTACAACATGTTACATTTTACGAAGTCACAAAAACTTCTCATATCCTTGAAATGACTCTTTAGTCAATGACTTAGTAAAAAGATCTGCAAGCATCGTATGTGTAGGGATATACTCAAGAATTATTATTTTCTTATCCACAATATCCCTTACAAAATTATGAATTCTATATGCTTGCATTTGCTGTGATATTTAGGATCCTCAGCTTGATCGTTACAGTACACTGTAACACGACTCCCACTGTCCTCAACAATCTTCAAATGCTTCAGGAACCTTTTCAACCAAACAGACTGTTGCACAACTGATGCGCAAGCTATTGGTGCGGGAAGCATCCGACGATCGAACCTGAGTTTTGATAATGGCAAAGGATTCAAAGTTAAGGTGTGTGGTGATCTAACAGTCTGAATGAGATTACAGGAAAGTCCTAAGTGTACTTAGGCAAAAGCCCTAACTGTGGTTAGGCAAGGTAAAAACCCTAGGGGGTGGAACCCTAGGTCATAAGGGGTGGTAACCCTATGCGGAAAGTCTTGGTGGGTCGAGTGCTTCAGGCAAAAGTCCTAGGGGGGGGGGTAACCCTAGATGGAAAGTCCTGGTGTCGCGCAGGAAATCGACATGGCCGAAGCGGAAGTCAAGCGAAAGTCCAAGCATCGAGCACCGAGCAAAGTCGGTCGATCTAGAGGATCGACCGGCAATAGGTAAATCCCGAGGGAGTAGGTGAGGACTTAGAGGCCCGTGGAACAGAGGCATGAGCTGCCCACTAGGGTTTTCGTTGGAAATCCAAGTCGCACGAATAGTCCGAATGATGTCAAACTTCATATTTATGATATTATATGTGATAACTTTTGTTTTGGATATGTTTATGTTTTGTATCTAACATGTCTTGTGTATGAGAACAAGGTTAAGTCTTGGATAAATATATGAGAGGCCCATGGAGCTGGTGCCGGGTGCAAAAGGATGCTGGTCTGCATGTGAGGCGCCAGGAAGTTCAAGGCGCCTTGACTGATGGATGAAGGCTGGAGAGCAAAGAAGGTGCCTTGAACTGATAAGGTTGACTAGTTCAACCCTATCTCGGTGACTCGGCCCGGCATGGAGGTGCCTTGGATGGCTTTCAAGGCACCTTGAACACCCTTTATAAGACCAGCAGTTCTTAACAACTCATTCCAAGCAATCCTTCTACGACTAGTGCTAACGACACGATCCTCCCGAGTCTGCGACGACCCGACCCGGACTCAAATCTTCAGTTATTCATATTGTCGTCAGTATAATTTAATCATTTCTTATTGATTATTGTACTTCACTTGTAATTCTATTCGAGCTATTAGTTGTTGCCCACGGTAAGCGATTAAGGATCACGGGCCTTCAAGTAGGAGTCGAGCTCGGCTCCGAACGATGTAAATACCCTCGTGTTTGTGTTGTTTTTCTCTCTTATTCCGCTGCGTTACTCAAGTGTTTAATCGAACGAGTTATGATTCCAAACCGAGTGAAATCCACGAGCGCTATTCACCCCCCCCCTCTAGCGCTTCTCAATCCAACACAAGCCACACAACTTCCATTGTCGACAATGCTACACAAGCCTAGCCATATAGCTTCTTTTGTCGACAAGGCTACACAAGCCAAGCCACACAACTTCCATTGTCAACACGGCTACATAAACCTGCTTCTTTCTATTCCATGAGATGACGCCACCATTTAGTAAGAAGGTATAGTCAGATGTAGATCTTCTGTCATCAAGATCTTCTGTCCAATCTGTATCTGTGTAGCCATTTAGGCTCATCTTAAATCCTTAAAAGTAGATGCATAATCTGTTGTCAACATGATAGCCAACACCATAGCTTATTTCAGATGAATACACAATATAGTGTACATTAAACTATCAATAGAATTGACATATGATATTACCTTCATTTTGCCTATTTCTTTTGGAGTCTTGGGATACAATGTTGCAATCAGACATATTAAAGTGTTGTAATATCTTAGCAATATAAGCCTTTTGAGACAATCCCAAAAGTTTTTTTGATCAATCTTTCATAATCTTCACTCCTAAGATGTACTCAACTTCTCTTCAAAAATAATATTCTCCATTTGGGTATATTCTTTTGCAACTAGTCGAGTTTTGTATCAATTAATTGATCGATCTTCTTTCCTCTTGATTTTGAGAATCAACTTATTCCCAATAGTCCTTCGGCCCAGAGGAAGATATACCTATAATCCCAAACTTGATTCTTTCTCATCGATTCCATCTCTTCAACCATTGCAACTTTCCATTTTTTCTCTTACTCTACATCCCAATGCTTCCTATTCAGGTTCGTCATTGTCAATTAGAAGTGTTATCAATGCCTCATTTTTGATATCAAACCTCTTCTTAGGTTTGATTTTAAGAACGTCTCTTCATAAGTTAGACTATTAAGAAGTCAACTCATGACTCAACATATCACTCTCACTTGGTTGACTAGACTCAAACATCCCTTTTGACACCTCTCTTGTTGATAATATCTCATCCTCCTCAAATAGAGAAACTTTTTTTTTTTAATCAAAATTACCTCTGATTAGGAACTCTATTTTGAGAAATGTCGCATCTCTCGAATTTATTTCGGAGATGGTTCCATCTAGTTGCTCACCTATGAAAATAGAACCTTTGGAGATCTCATGATATCTAATAAAGATATATTTCTTATCCTTAGGTCCTAGTTTTTCATATTTGTGAGAACTCTCATGAATATAAGCAGCTGCCCCCAGAGTCTCAGATTACTTAAATCTGATTTTCTGCCTGTGCACTTTGTTAAGTATATAGATTGCAGTTAATAATGCATCTCCTCAATAGGATATTGGCAAATTAGCCCGCGTCATCATAGACCTAAGCATTTTAAGAAGAGTCATATTTATTCTTTCAGCTACTCCATTTTGCTATGGAGTTCCAGGGATTATTAGCTATCTTATAATCTCTCTGTCATTACATATTATCTTAAACATATCAGACAAATATTTCCTTCCACGATCAGTGTGTAAAGTCTTAATTTTACGTTCCGTTTGATTATCAACTTCATTTTTATAACAAATGAAGCAATCCAATGTTTCAGATTTGTGAGAAATCAAATACACATAACCGGATCGAGAGAAATCATCAATAAATGTAATGAAATAGGAAGCTCCATGTCTAGTCTTCACATTCATTAGACCACAAATATCCGAATGAATTATTTGTAATGGTGATTCAGATCTAATAGTCTTACCAAATGGTTTCCTAGTTGCTTTTCCAGCAAGACAATGCTCACATATAGATAAGTGAATCTTAGCTTGAGTGCCCAATAGACCCTCTCTAGCCAATCGATTCATACATTCTTGTCATATATTTCCTAATCTAGCATGCCAAACCTCATCAGTTATATTTACATTACTAGCTAGAGCAATGTTTGAAAAATAACCTTCAATTGCACAATTGGCATCTGGTTCTACTTCAAGAACCATAAAACCATTTGTTAAAAAATCATATCTGATTAACACTGAGTCAATTTTAAGTTCAAACATTGGCTGTAAAAATTAATATAGTACCTTAAATCAAGAAGACATGTAACAAAAATAAGATTTCGTCAAATTTTAGGAGCATACAGGACATCATGTAGAAATAAAACACTACCACCACGAAGGTTGAGTTTGCAAGCGTTGATTCCTTTGACTTCAACTCTTGCATTGTTTCCTACATAGATCCATTTGTTACTAGCTAGTACCTGATGATACTCAATAAATATAACTTGTTCCCGAGCTACATGGTTGGTTGCTCCCAAATCTCTAATCCACAAAGGATAAGAATTAGTTAATAATACTGAACTAGCAACAAAATGCTCAGGAAAATAAGACACTTATATATTTACCTTTTTTGGCTCAGTGCATTCCTGAGCGAAGTGACCTTTCTTGTCACAATTAAAACAAGTTAACTAGTTTTTAGGTTTCTTTTCAGTCTTCTTTCCTATCTTCTTGATTGATCCCTGTCCAACAGTAGCAATTTCTTTCTTCTTTCCCTTCTCTTTCTTGTACCATTTCTTTTTCATGGATCCAGATGATCCAACAGAACCGACTGTTGGTTGTTTCTCAAAAAACCTAGAGGTTCCACTGTACAAAAATTTTGTACAAAGGTCTGAACCTTTTCCTAGCTACCATGTGTTCTTTTAAATTAAATTTTGGATCGCCTGCGGAACTTAACACATTTGATCCAAAACTTAATCTATTCGTTCTTTTAGGTTTTGACTTGGGTCTCCTGCGGAACTTAACACGTTCGACCCAAATCACCTTAAGTTATTAATTCCATAATTGGTTCCCAGTACTGACGTGGCGAGGCACATGACCTTCTTGGATATGGGAGCAACCACCACCGACTAGATAAAACCTTTTATGGAAAGCTAATATTTAATTTCCTAAAATAACTTTAGGTTAACCGAAAAGAACAATCAAATCACAAGGAAAAATAAAACAAAAGAACACAACATCAAAAAACATATTCGAAATACTAGAATCGCATGCCTCTTGTATTTGGTATTATTTCCAAAAATAACTAGTATGATGCGAAAAATTACTAGTTATACCTTTTAGAAAGACCTCTTGATCTTTTACCGATATTCCTCTTCTAACCTCGGACGTTGTGGGCAGCGATCTTCGAGATGAGAACCACCTAGCACCTTCTTCTTCCTTACAAGTTTCCATCAAAACTTCTCCTAGGATGAAGAGGTTCGGCCACCACCACCATGCTCCAAGGGATGCTAGAACGAGGCTTGCTTTCTCCTTCTTCCTTGATCCGGCCACGACAAAAGCTCCACCAAGAGATAAGTTTCGCCAACAAGAGGAGAGGAGAGAAATAGGCGACCACACCACCAAGGAAGAGAGAGAAAAATAGAATAGAGTCGTTAGCCTTGAAGCCTCCTCTACCCCCTCTTTATAATCCTTGATCTTGGCAAATAAGGAAAATTTAATAAAATTTCCTTAATTCTTTTCCATTGAAAAGGAAAAATTATTTAATTAAAATAATTTTCTTTCTCAATTTTATTTGGCCACCACATACAAACAAGGAGAGTTTTAATTAATTAAAACTTCCTAATTTGTCTCGAAATTTATAAAATTTCTCCAATAATTTAATCCTTCATGATTGGTTTATAAAAGGAAATTTAATAAATTAAAATCTTTCTTTTAAACATGTGGATAAAAGAAAGTTATCTCTAAAAATTAAAATCTCTTTTAATCTACAAATAAGGAAAGATATCAAATCTTTTCTCAATCTTTTGTAGAAACTAATAAAAGAGAATTATTAATTTTAAACTTTCTTTTAAATCATGAACATGGTTAAAAGGAAAGTTTTCTAAAATTTAAAATCCTCCTTTAATCAACAAATAAGGAAAGATTTCAAATTTTAAACTCTCTTTAAACATGTAGATGATTTACAAATAAGGAAAGTTTTACCAAAAATTAAAACCATCCTTTAAACTACAAATAAGGAAAGAGATTAATCTCTCTTAATCTTTGTAGAAACTATAAAAGGAAATTTTAATTTTAAACTCTCTTTAAAATCATGATATCCACATAAGAAATAATTTTAATAAAATCCTTTTATTCTAGTGGTCACCACCTAAGCTTGGGACACAAGTGTACCCGGCACATTCTTATCCATGGTCCTAGCTTGGGTTCCAAGCTAGCTTGGCCCATGGTAAGAAGGTGCGGTGGTATAAATCTCTATATACTAAAGGCTACGATAGGGACCGAGAGGAGGAATTGGTTTTGATCTCGATGAAATTACATCCGTGTTCGGCCCTAACACACAACTTAATTCATCAATAATATTCATTCCACTAAAGAACTATTATTGAACTCGCACCAATCCCAAATTACATTTTGGGCTCCTTATTATGAGTGTGTTAGTCTCCTGTGTTTAAGATAACAAATGTCCACTAATTAAGTAAGTTACTCGCTTAATATCTAGCTCCAAGAGTAGTACCACTCAACTTCATCGTCATGTCGGACTAAGTCCACCTGCAGGGTTTAACATGACAATCCTTATGAGCTCCTCTTGGGGACATTCTCAACCTAGATCACTAGGACACAGTTTTTTTCTATAATCAACAACACACACTCTAAGTGATATCATTTTCCAACTTATCGGGCTTATTGATTTATCGAACTAAATCTCACCCATTGATAAATTAAAGAAATAAATATCAAATATATGTACTTATTATTATATTAGGATTAAGAGCACACACTTCCATAATAACTGAGGTCTTTGTTCCTTTATAAAGTCAGTATAAAAGGAACGACCTCAAATGGTCCTACTCAATACACTCTAAGTGTACTAGTGTAATTATATAGTTAAGATAAACTAATACCTAATTACACTACGACCTTCCAATGGTTTGTTCATTTCCATCTTGGTTGTAAGTTACTGTTTATAATTTATAAGGAACCGATAACATGATCTTCTGTATGTGACACCACACACCATGTTATCTACAATATAAATTAATTGAGAAACTACATTTATCATAAATGTAGACATTTGACCAATGTGATTCTTATTTCTAGATAAATGTTTATACCAAAAGCTAGACTTTTAGTATACACTCTAACACCGACAACCACATAGGCTTGTCTAGAAATCCTTACGGATTCAACTTTCTCTGCCTCAAATTCTACATGGCGTGAGACGTCAGTGAAAGTCTTGATACTTTCACTATGAGCTAGGGTCTGCTTCATGGTCTCCCAAGAATCTGGAAGGGAATGAATAATCGCTTGAACCTGTTGTTCATTGGTCAACTCATGACCAACAGTTTTAAGCTCCTAAATCATGTTCGACATCTCCCTAAGGTGTTGAACCATTGAAATATTCAGACGCTTCTTATAGCTGTCAAACTTGATTGTTAGCTGTTGAAGCTTGATTAGACTTACTCCACTATATTTTTTCTTTAAGGGCTACTCAGATTGCATGAGCTGAAAGATAGGACTCATACTCAAAAGCTAGGTCATCTACCATTGAACTAATCACTATGCCCTTTGTAGTGGAATCCTTTTTCTTCCATGCCTTATAGGCATTAAGATCTCGTCTGTGCTGTGTAGTGGGACCATCTATAGGTTCTACCATAACTTGATTTATAACCTCTAGAACTTCTTATTCCTTAAGTACATATTGTATCTTGAGTTGTCAGATTTTGTAGCTATCCTCATATAATTTTTCTCTGTTATTGAGTTTAGCTATGATGTTCTTATTTTCCATGATCTAACATAAATAAATATATTATTTAGTATTTAGTATAATTCACATGCATACAATTTATAATTGACTCATTGTTAATTTGAGTCGGTTCACAAAATAAAGTGATAACTACGTTTCCACTCATCATTTGTATGGTCCAATCAAATCAATATTGATCAATACTATTACACACATCCCAACTAATGAACTTAATCATTATTTTATAATGATTTCTTTATTAAATAAACTAATCATTTAATAAAATGAACTAATTATTTTTCATGACATCATGTAGAGCAATCAGCATATGAATGAATATATCATTAACATAAACATGTTGCAGTACATTAACATATAACAAACTGGCATGAACTAAATGAACTAATACTGTTCATATATAATGACAGTAACAATAACAGAACTCTAATTAACTAAATAGGCTACTATCACTCCTACTGGGACAGACACTAGTGCAGTGACCAACATTATCCCTTTCAACCTAGACTCATTTGGGGTAATCTTAGGTAGGGCAGCTTCAGGATTCTTCATCAGATCCCTAATTGGATCCTCCTCGATTATTTTCGGGTCCTCTTCAAACTCTTCAGGATCCTCTTTAGTCATATAGTGAAGCAGTTCCTGACATAATTCTGAATATGTGACACGCCCTTAATGACACCCCCAAATATAGTATGTTATCATTCTAGGATTTTCTAGCAATGAACGTTACAAAACCCAGATCCTATAACTATCTAGGACTGGAAACTTTTCTCACTCAAGTTTCTAAAATAGATCATCAAGCTGTCCAACGTGTTCGTCGACTTCATAAGCAGAGTTATACTCTATGTCTTGAATTTCCTCCCTAAGCTGATTTGGTCGCACTTCGCGATGAGTCAATATGGTAATCATCTGTGACATCTGAAAAATTGAAATTAAATAAGTCAGTACAAAACTGGCTAATCAGTACAAAACCAGCTTAATTCAATTTATAACGACATAGTCCAACATAATAAATCAAGAAAGAACAAATCTTCTCGATTTTTAAGAGTCTAAGTCGACTGACCCATTTGACCGATTGATTGAGAATCCAAATCCTAAGCTTGGTCCTCTGTCCTCGTTAGAACTAATCTAATTTGACAGGGATTTATAGTACTTATGTTATGTTATTGTTTAATCTAAGTCTATTTTAGCCAAACTCAGACTTATTGATCAAACTCAGGTTCATTTGATCAAACCAAGGCTCATTGGTTTAAGTTTGATCAATTAGAACAAATCTAATCATTTTGATCAAATTTGACCCAATAAAATAAATCTGGTTATTTGATCATAATTGGTCCAAGCTCAATTAATCAACCCAAATCATTTCTAGTTCTGTACAAATTGATTCAATTAAATCAACTAATGATTTAATCTAAACTGAGTCTAAGTGGACCAAACTAATTAGCCCATTAATTGAACCAATTTTCTAGTTAATTACTGCATGTAAAAGTTAATGTTATAGTATACATGCGTTGGCATAAAAACATGCATTGATTAATTGAGACAAAAAACATAAAGTTTAACTTTATAAACCTACTATGTTTCTTGATTTCAAGATGCATGCAGTAACGAAATGTTTCTTTATTATTATTTTTTATTTTCTAAAAAAAAAACTTTTTCTCATAAAGCACTGTGCTTCGTGTTTATCCTTCATTCATTTTCTTCACTATACGATACCCACGTCGCCTCAACTGTTGCCTCCACACAACCATGATAGACATGGTCGCCGACCACGAAGGCCAATCTCCGACCTACTAGGGTGGTCGCCGGTCCTATCTTGTACCAAAATTCAGTCACTTTTGGCTCGACAAGGTCGTTGTTGGTTGTTTTACTCATCCCGGCCACCAATACATCGCCAACCATCCAAGATGCCATCGCAGGCCACAGAAAGCCTTCGCCAACATATCCCTGTGTCCTGAGCGCGACTTTGATGGAAATCGTGACCCTATCATGATTTTGGCGCAGTGCACTGCCGAGTAGCGGTGTTAATGCCAGCAAGCTACGCTTACCAGCGACCTTATCGCCGGTGAGCGACGCTTAAGAGCGACCCTGCCACTGGTATCCCTGAGACCTTACTGTCGGCATCATATAGCCGTGATGCAGTTGCCGACGCTTATCAGCTACGACACATTGGTCGTGCAAAGGACGACGAGAAATCATAACTAGGTATAATTCCTAATGCTCTGATACCTTTGTAGGAATTATATAATAATTGCACAAAATAATTAAACACTTACAGTGATCTCCCGTAGATATGCAATCAGCGACGGTAGTGTTGGTTGCTACTAGGAATATCGTACCGGTTCCCCTGTATAAAAATTTTGTACAAGTCTTGAACCTTTCCTAACAACCTATTGTGGAATTGCAAACAGAACTTAACATTATTGATTCCAAATTTAACTTATCTGTTCTTAGAGGTTTAGACTTGGATTACAAACGATACTTAATATTATAGATCCAAATCCACCTATGTTACAAATTTAATTAAATATTTATTTCAGAGATCGACTCCCAAGTCAAACATGGTAAGACACTTGGCCTTCTTGGGTATGGAAACATCTGCCACTGCCTCGACAAAGTCTCTCAAAGAAATTTAATATTTAATTTCCTTATAGTAACCCTAGGTTTAACCAAAAAGAACAATCGAATCACAAGATCAAAAAAAACAAAAAAACACAAATTCGAATCACAAATCCGAAACCTAGAATCACTAGCCTCTTGTATTTGGTATTTCAAAATCCATACAAAGAAAACTAGTATGATGCGGAATAGAATTACTAGTTATACCTTTCTTTGTAAGCAACAACCTCTTGATCTTCTATCGTATTTCTCTTCTTATCTCGGACGTTGTGTGGGCAACGATCTACCGAGATGAGAACCACCAAGAAAACTTCCTTCTTGCAAGTTTCGGCCACCAACCTTCAAGCTCCAAGGGATGCAAGAGCAAAGCCTCCTTTCTCTCCTTTTCCTAGCAAGAACTGGCCACCACAAGATCTCCAAGAGAGGGATGCAACGACCACTAAAGAAGAAGAGAAAAGGAGAAGATAATAGGGTCGGCCATACCAAGGAAGAGAGGAGAGGAATACTAGATAATATGTTGTGAGGTGAGACACCTCTACCCTCTCTTTTATATTCCTTGGTCTTAGCAAATAAGGAAATTTAATTATTATTAAAATTCCCTTATTTTCCTTGCCATTAATTAATAAGGAAAATTTAATTAAAAATTCCTTTTAACCCTTCTTATGGTCGACCCCTTCAATTGATCCAAATAAGGCAAGTTTTAAATACAAAATTAAAACTTCCTTATTTGTTTCCGGAAATTTTTAAAATAAAAATTTCTCTATTAATTTTCCCTTCATGGTTGGTTATAAAAGGAAAATTTATAAATTAAAATCTCTCTTTTAAAACATGTGAATGATTTCCAAAGGAAAGTTTTCTTCAAAAATTAAAAACTTCCTTTTAACTACAAATTAGGAAAGATATCAAACCTTTCTCTTAATCCTTTGTAGAAACTATAAAAAGAAAATATTTAATTTTTAAACTCTCTTTTAAATCATGGCTTCCACATAAGGAAAGATTTTAAAAATAAAATCCTTTTAATTTTATATGGCCGGCCACACCAAGCTTGGGCTCCAAGCTATGGCCGGCCACCCTACTTGGCTCAAGCCTTTGGCTTGGCCGACCCAAGCTTGCTTGGCCGACCACCTAAGGTGGATATAATTCTCTATATATAAGAGGCTACGATAGGGACCAAGAGGAGGAATTGGTTTTGGTCTCCCGATGAAATTAAGCTTCCCGTGTTCGCCCCGAACACCCAACTTAATTTCATCAATAATAATTCATACCACTAAAGAATTATTATTGAACTACCGCACCAATCCCAAATTACATTTTGGGCTCCTTCTTATCATGAGTGTGTTAATCTCCCTGTGTTTAAGATGTCGAATGCCCACTAATTAAATGAGTTATTGACAACTCACTTTAATTAATATCTTAGTCCAAGAGTAGTATCACTCAACCTTATCGTCATGTCGGACTAAGTCCACCTGCAGGGTTTATATGATAATCCTTATGAGCTCCTCTTGGGGACATTATCAACCTAGATTACTAGGATACAGTTTCCTTCTATAAACAACACACACTATACGTAATATCATTTCCCAACTTATCGGGCCTCTTGATTTATCGAGCTAAATCTCACCCTTTGATTAGTCAAAGAAATAAATACTAAATACACGTGCTTGTTATTATATTAGGATTAAGAGCACACACTTCCATAATAACAAAGGTCTTGTTCTTTTATTAAGTCAGTATAAAAAGAACTTACCTTAAATGGTCCTCCTCAATACACTCAGAATGTACTAGTGTAATTTTATAGTTAAGATAAACTAATTCCAAATTACACTACGACTATTCCAATAGTTTGTTCCTATTCATCTTAGTCGTGAGCTACTGTTTATAATTTATAAAAAACTGATAACATGATCTTCTGTGTGTGACACCACACCATGTTATCTACAATATAAATTAATTGAACAACTACACTTAGCATAAATTTAGACATTTGACCAATGTGATTTTTTATTTCATAATAAATGTTTTCAAAAAGCTACACTTTTAGTATACACTCTAACAATCTTCCACTTATACTAAAAGACTATGCTGTCATAAATGCTGTCATACGTCTGATTCCCATTCCTTCAATATGCTGATCGAAAGCTTTCGCCGGAAGGGCCTTACTGAAAGGATCTGCTAGGTTATCTGCTGATGCAATCTTGGCAACAACAACTTCTCCTCGCTTTATGATGTCTCGTATCAGGTGGTACTTGCGCTCTATGTGTTTACTTACCTTATGGGCTCGTGGTTCATTCGAGTTTGCTACTGCACCGCTATTATCACAATAAATTGTGATGATTTGGGCTAACCAGGAATCACATCTAAGTCCATTCGAAAGTTCCTGAGCTACACAGCTTCTTTGACTGCCTCAGATGCTGCCACATACTCATCTTCCATGGTTGAGTCAGAAACACATTTCTGCTTAACACTCCTCCATGCAATGGCTCCACCCCCTGATGTAGACTTACTATTGCCCCTATCTGATTGGAAGTCAGAATCTGTGTAACCCACAGGGAGCAAATCATCTGCTTGGTAAACTAGCATATAATCTCTAGTCCTTCTCAGGTACTTTAATATATGCTTTACAACAATCCAATATCCTTGTCTAGGGTTACTTTGATATCTGCTAACTATGCCCACGGCAAAACAAATATCTGGTCTCGTGCATAACATAGCATACATTAGGCTTCTGACATCCAAAGCATAAGGAACCTTCATGTCCTCTATCTCCTTTGATGTCTTCGGAGACATCTCTTTAGATAAAGCTACTCTATGCCTAAAAGGTAGAAAACTTTTCTTGGAGTCTTGCATGCTAAAACGAGTAAGGATTGTATCAATATATGAAGCTTGGGACAAGCACAACATCCTTTTCTTGCGATCCCTTATTACTTTGATCCTAATAATATGTGTGCATTCTCCTAAGTCCTTCATATCGAATTGCTTGGACAACCATACCCTTACTTCCGACAACACTTTGATATTGTTTCCAACTAACAAAATGTCATCTACGTATAGTATAAGAAATACCACCACGTTTCCATCACACTTCTTGTATAAACAAGACTCATCCAGACACTGAATAAATCCATATAATTGGATTACTTCAGTAAACTGGATGTTCCAAGACTTGAAGCTTGCTTTAGTCCATAAATAGATCATTTTAGCTTGCACACTAGATGCTCTTTGCCTTTTTCAATGAACCCCTCTGGTTGCTTCATATGGATGTTCTCTTCAAGACTTCCATTAAGGAAAGTTGTCTTGACATCCATTTGCCAAACCTCATAATCCATATGAGCGGCAATAGATAAAAGAATTCGGGTAGACTTAAGCATGACTACCGGCGAAAAAGTTTCCTTATAATTGATTCCCTCTTTCTGAGTGTACCCTTTCGCAACAAGCCTTGCTTTAAATGTTTCCACCTTCCCATCTGTCCCTCTTTTTCTTTTGTAGATCCACTTATATCCAATAGCTTTTACACTATTTGATGGTTCTACAAGCTCCCAAACTTTGTTAGAATATATAGATTCTATTTCTGAATTCATTGCTCTTTGACAAGATGCTACATCTTTATCTTGGAGTGCTTCGTTATATGTACGGGGATCAGGTTCATGTTTACCTGGGATCAAGTCCGAAGACTCTCCCAAAAACATGAATCTTTCAGGTTACCTCACAACCCTCCCACTACGACGAGGCACTGTTTGTGGTTGTATATCATTTATAATACGTGTTGCAGTATCTTGTGATATTTCATCTTGTACTGTTGGTTCATTACATAATCACAAATCTGAAACCTAGAATCACTAGCCACTTTTGTTTGGTATTTCAAAATCTATACAAAGAAAACTAGTATGATGTGGAATAGAATTACTAGTTATACCTTTCTTTGCAAGCAACAACCTCTTGAACTTCTATCGTATTCCTTTTCTTATCTCGGACGTTGTGTGGGCAACGATCTACCGAGATGAGAACCACCAAGAAAACTTCCTTCTTGCAAGTTTCGGCCACCAACCTTCAAGCTCCAAGGGATGCAAGAGCAAAGCCTCCTTTCTCTCATTCTCCTAGCAAGAACCGGCCACCACAAGATCTCCAAGAAAGGGATGCACCGACCACTAAAGAAGAAGAGAAAAGGAGAAGAGAATAGGGCCGGCCACACCAAGGAAGAGAGGAAAGGAATACTAGATAATATGTTGTGAGGTGAAGCACCTCTACCCTCTCTTTTATATTCCTTGGTCTTAGCAAATAAGGAAATTTAATTATTTTTAAAATTTCCTTATTTTCCTTGCCATTGGTTAATAAGGAAAATTTAATTAAAAATTCCTTTTAACCCTTCTTATGGCCGACCCCTTCGATTGCTCCAAATAAGGCAAGTTTTAAACACAAAATTAAAACTTCCTTATTTATTTTTGGAATTTTTAAAATAAAAATTTCTCTATTAATTTTCTCTTCATGGTTGGTTATAAAAGGAAAATTTATAAATTAAAATCTCTCTTTTAAAACATGTGGATGATTTCCAAAAAGGAAAGTTTTCTTCAAAAATTAAAATATTCCTTTTAACTACAAATTAGGAAAGATATCAAACCTTTCTTTTAATCCTTTGTAGAAACTATAAAAAGGAAATATTTAATTTTTAAACTCTCTTTTAAATCATGGTTTCCACATAAGGAAAGATTTTAAAAATAAAATCCTTTTAATTTTATATGGCCGGCCACACTAAGCTTGGGCTCCAAGCTATAGCCGACCACCCTACTTGGCTCAAGCCTTTGGCTTGGCCGGCCTATGCTTGGGCTCCAAGCTTGCTTGGCCGGCCACCTAAGGGTGGGTAGGAAGTGGTATTTGGTGGATATAATTCTCTGTTCGCCCCGAACACCCAACTTAATTTCATCAATAATAATTCATACCACTAAAGAATTATTATTGAACTACCGCACCAATCCCAAATTACATTTTGGGCTCCTTCTTATCATGAGTGTGTTAATCTCCCTGTGTTTAAGATGTCGAATGCCCACTAATTAAATGAGTTACTAACAACTCACTTTAATTAATATCTTAGTCCAAGAGTAGTACTACTCAACCTTATCGTAATGTCGGACTAAGTCCACCTACAGGGTTTACATGACAATCCTTATGAGCTCCTCTTGGGGACATTATCAACCTAGATTACTAGGACACAGTTTCCTTCTATAATCAATAACACACACTATAAGTAATATCATTTCCCAACTTATCGGACTTCTTGATTTATCGAGCTAAATCTCACCCGTTGATAAGTCAAAGAAATAAATACTAAATACACGTGCTTGTTACTATATCGGGATTAAGAGCACACACTTCCATAATAACAAAGGTCTTGTTCTTTTATTAAGTTAGTATAAAAAGAACTTACCTTAAATGGTCCTGCTCAATGCACTCAGAATGTACTAGTGTAATTTTATAGTTAAGATAAACTAATACCAAATTACACTACGACTATTTCAATGGTTTGTTCCTATTCATCTTAGTCGTGATCTACTGTTTATAATTTATAAAAAAACGATAACATGATCTTCTGTGTGTGACACCACACACCATGTTATCTACAATATAAATTAATTGAACAACTACACTTAGCATAAATGTAGACATTTGACCAATGCGATTCTTTATTTCATAATAAATATTTTTTAAAAGCTAGACTTTTAATATACACTCTAATAGGTAGGACTTACTATCGGAAGAACGATCACAAAATCGGAAAGCTCTTTATGGCTCACAAACCAAATCCCTCTCTAATGGATATTTTCCTTCTCTTCAAGACACATAGTCTCGGTATTATTCTGACAGCACTTCTGTTGTGCTTCGATCTTATCTACGTACACAACACAACAACCTTTTCCTGATGCATGCACTTCTTTCTCGTCATACACCAATTGCCTTGGATGCTCTTTTATATAGAGGAAGATGACTCTTCCTCTACCTCCATTAATAAAGGAAGGTGAAAGGGTTGAAAGATGAAGGGGAAGAGACACCCTTTCACCTTCTTAACACCAACAGAAGGAGAATGGAATTGAAAATTTCAAAATGAAGAATACAACTTCTTCTCATACTTTGAAGAAGATGTAGAGCAACCTGTTGGTGCAATATTCCCCAGGTCAAGGTTGACCAAGTTGACTGAGCTTGGACTGAGTCAAGCTCGAGTCTTGATGTTTGGGTTTCGATGTTTGACAATACATATAAACAACACATGGAGATTGCAGATGCAATTGTTCATGTGTGGAGATTGTGAAGAAGAGTCAAGTAGGTCAAGAGTGACTGGATACTTGACTGGGAAGTCCTGGTGAGTGAAGCCAGGCAGAAGGAAAGTCCTGGTGAGTGAAACCAGGCAGATTGGAAATCCTGGTGACTGAAGCCAGGTGAAAGACCTAGTGAGTGAAGCTAGGCAGAAGGAAATCCTGGTGAGTGAAGCCAGGTGAAAGATCTAGTGAGTGAAGCTAGGCAGATTGGAAATCCTGATGAGTGAAGCCAAGTGAAAGACCTAATGAGTGAAGCTAGGCAGAAGGAAATCCTGGTGAGTGAAGCTAGGTGAAAGTCCTAGTGAGTGAAGCTAGGCAGAAGGAAATCCTGGTGAGTGAAGCCAGGTGAAAGACCTAGTGAGTAAAGCTAGGCAGAAGGAAGTCCTAGTGAGTGAAGCCAGGCACGAGGAAATCCAGATGGATCAAGGCTGATCGGACATCTGGTGTTGGAAAGACCAAGTAGGTCAAAGGGATTGACCGGATACTTGGCACGAGGTGGAAAGTCCAAGTAGGTCAAAGGGATTGACCGGACACTTGGTGAGCAAGTCCTAGCAGGTCAAGGGTGACCAGATACTAGGCACGATGAACCAACAGGTCATGGTTGACCGGATGTTGGTTTAAGGGACTTTAGACTTGATTTTGGGAGAAATCATGAGCTGGATCGATCAGCCGATCGATTGGCTCATGCCCAATCGATCGGCTGATCGATTGGGCGAGTCTTCGCGACAAGCCTCCTCCCAATCGATCAGTGGATCGATTGGGAGAAGTGCGCGATCGCACAGAACAGCTCTGGATAGATCAACCGATCGATCCAGAGCCCCCAATTGATCAGTGGATCGATTGGGAGGTTCGATTCTGCGTGATAAGCCCTGGATCGATCAGTCGATCGATCCAGGCAATTCTCGAGAGCACAGAGGTGCTATGGATCGATCGACTGATCTATCCAAAGCCTCCCTGATCGATTGGGAGCAATCCAATCGATCGGGATCCGACCGTTGGTGCAGGATATAGCTGTTGGCGAGCGTTTCTCTCGGGAGAACTCCCACGGCTTCGATTCTTCTCTTCAGCGATCTTCACAGCAACTCCATAAAGTTCTCACCGCCAGATCTTGAGGGTTCTTGGAGGTATTTCCAAGTCAAGAGGCGTGACTACAACAAGAAGAAGAAATCAAGGGTTAGAGTTTTCTTGTGCAAACTTGTAAGCTTTTGCTTGTATTTTGTTCCCTTTCCCCTTCTTCTTGTAGTGTGAACTTGTAGGGCTTCTCCGCCTTTGGTAGTTACCATAAAGGAGTGTTTTCATAGTGGAGGGTGCGTGAGTGTGTGGATCTTTGGATTAGTCACCTCTTGTGAGGTGGATACCAAGTAAATCCTCTTGTTAGCGTTGTATATTTTGTTTCTTTGTATTTTCCGCTGCATATCTTGAAGAAACAAGAAACGAAGAGCAAGATGAGCGCACCGAGCTATTCACCCCCCTCTAGCTACATAATCGGTCCCAACACAACCAAGGGTGGAGCAAACAAGAGAGGAGCCTACTACTCCACTAATAACACCGAATTCAAGTACTCAAGAAAATTCATCAACATCAACTTTAAGTGAAAGAGTACCACACTTCAAGAGCTTACAGGACCTCTATAAGGTAATTGAAAATTAAGATAATATTACTCTATTTTATCTTTTAAAAGTAAAAAGTAGAAAGATACGATGGATGAAGAAATCAATGCGATCGAGAAGAATGATATATGGAAGTTAACTCCACTTCCTGAATGACATAAGGCAATTGATGTGATGTGGGTGTACGAAATAAAGAAGAATTCCAAAGGAGAAGTTGAAAGATATAAAACAAGATTAGTGATAAAAGGTTGTAGTCAAAGATATGACATTGCCTATGATCAGGTATTCGCTCCCGTTGCTTGATTATAAATTGTCAAACTAATCATTTTTGTAGAAACCCAAAATAAGTGGAAAATACATCAAATGGATGTAAAATCTACTTTCTTAAATGGAATTTTCGAAGAAATCTATATTCGATAGCCATCAGGTTATGAAGTCAAAGGACAAGAAGACAGAGTTCTAAAATTGAAGAATACTCTCTATGGGCTAAAGTAAGCACCAAGAGCATGGAATAGTCAGATAGACAAATATTTGCAAGAGAAATGTTTCATCAAATGTCCTTGTAAACATGCACTATGCATTCAAAATAAGGATAAAGATGTTTTGCTTGTATGCCTATATGTCGATGAATTAATCTTCACGGGAAGCAATCCAATTATATTGGA